>NW_027149970.1:0-194627 GCF_031143425.1 Pleurodeles waltl | reverse complement strand
AAAAAACAGCTCTTTTTTCTGTGAAAAAATGGGATGTGTTCACGGTGTGTTTTGGGCATATACTGTCGCGGGCGCTAGGCCTACCCACACAAGTGAAGTACCATTTTTTATCCGGAGACTTGGGGGAACGCTGGGTGGAAGGAAATTTGTCCCTCCTCTCAGATTCCAGAACTTTCTGTCACCGAAATGTGAGGAACATTTGTTTTTTTAGCCACATTTTGAGGTTTGCAAAGGATTCTGGGTAACAGAACTGGTCAGAGCCCCACAAGTCACCCCAACTTGGATTCCCCTAGGTCTCTAGTTTTCAAAAATGCACAGGTTTGGTAGGTTTCCCTAGGTGCCGGCTGAGCTAGAGGCCAAAATCTACAGGTAGGCACTTTGCAAAAAACAGCTCTGTTTTCTGTGAAAAAATGGGATGTGTTCACGTTGTGTTTTGGGGCATATCCTGTCGCGAGCGCTAGGCCTACCCACACAAGTGAGGTACCATTTTTATCGGGAGAATTGGGGGAACGCTGGGTGGAAGGAAATTTGTCCCTCCTCTCAGATTCCAGAACTTTCAGTCACCGAAATTTGAGGAAAATGTGTTTTTTTAGCCAAATGTTGAGGTTTGCAAAGGATTCTGGGTAACAGAACCTGGTCAGAGCCCACAAGTCACCCCATCTTGTATTCCCCTAGTTCTCTAGTTTTAAAAAATGCACAGGTTTGGTAGGTTTCTCTAGGTGACGGCTGAGCTAGAGGCCAAAATCTACAGGTAGGCACTTTTCAAAAAAACAGTTCTGTTTTCTGTGAAAAAATGGGATGTGTTCACGTAGTGTTTTGGGGCATATCCTGTCGCGGGCGCTAGGCCTACCCACACAAGTGAGGTATCATTTTTACCGGGAGACTTGGGGGAATGCTGGGTGGAAGGAAATTTGTCCCTCCTCTTAGATTCCTGAACTTTCTGTCACCGAAATGTGAGGAAAATGTGTTTTTTTAGCCACATTTTGAGGTTTGCAAAGGATTCTGGGTAACAGAACCTGGTCAGAGCCCCACAAGTCACCCCATCTTGGATTCCCCTAGGTATCTAGTTTTCAAAAATACACAGGTTTGGTAGGTTTCCCTAGGTCCTGGCTAAGCTAGAGGCCAAAATCTACAGGTAGGCACTTTGCAAAAAACAGCTCTTTTTTCTGTGAAAAAATGGGATGTGTTCACGGTGTGTTTTGGGGCATATACTGTCGCGGGCGCTAGGCCTACCCACACAAGTGAAGTACCATTTTTATCCGGAGACTTGGGGGAACGCTGGGTGGAAGGAAATTTGTCCCTCCTCTCAGATTCCAGAACTTTCTGTCACCGAAATGTGAGGAACATTTGTTTTTTTAGCCACATTTTGAGGTTTGCAAAGGATTCTGGGTAACAGAACCTGGTCAGAGCCCCACAAATCACCCATTCTTTGATTCCCCTAGGTCTCTAGTTTTCAAAAATGCACAGGTTTGGTAGGTTTCCCTAGGTGCCGGCTGAGCTAGAGGCCAAAATCTACAGGTAGGCACTTTGCAAAAAACAGCTCTGTTTTCTGTGAAAAAATGGGATATGTTCACGTTGTGTTTTGGGGCATATCCTGTCGCGAGCGCTAGGCCTACCCACACAAGTGAGGTACCATTTTTATCGGGAGAATTGGGGGAACGCTGGGTGGAAGGAAATTTGTCCCTCCTCTCAGATTCCAGAACTTTCTGTCACCGAAATTTGAGGAAAATGAGTTTTTTTAGCCAAATGTTGAGGTTTGCAAAGGATTCTGGGTAACAGAACCTGGTCAGAGCCCCACAAGTCACCCCATCTTGGATTCCCCTAGTTCTCTAGTTTTCAAAAATGCACAGGTTTGGTAGGTTTCTCTAGGTGACGGCTGAGCTAGAGGCCAAAATCTACAGGTAGGCACTTTGCAAAAAACAGCTCTGTTTTCTGTGAAAAAATGGGATATGTTCACGTTGTGTTTTGGGGCATATCCTGTCGCGAGCGCTAGGCCTACCCACACAAGTGAGGTACCATTTTTATCGGGAGAATTGGGGGAACGCTGGGTGGAAGGAAATTTGTCCCTCCTCTCAGATTCCAGAACTTTCTGTCACCGAAATTTGAGGAAAATGTGTTTTTTTAGCCAAATGTTGAGGTTTGCAAAGGATTCTGGGTAACAGAACCTGGTCAGAGCCCCACAAGTCACCCCATCTTGGATTCCCCTAGTTCTCTAGTTTTCAAAAATGCACAGGTTTGGTAGGTTTCTCTAGGTGACGGCTGAGCTAGAGGCCAAAATCTACAGGTAGGCACTTTTCAAAAAACAGTTCTGTTTTCTGTGAAAAAATGGGATGTGTTCACGTAGTGTTTTGGGGCATATCCTGTCGCGGGCGCTAGGCCTACCCACACAAGTGAGGTATCATTTTTACCGGGAGACTTGGGGGAATGCTGGGTGGAAGGAAATTTGTCCCTCCTCTCAGATTCCAGAACTTTCTGTCACCGAAATGTGAGGAAAATGTTTTTTTTTTTTGCCAAATTTTGAGGTTTGCAAAGGATTCTGGGTAACAGAACCTGTTCAGAGCCCCACAAGTCACCCCATCTTGGATTTCCCTAGGTCTCTGGTTTTCAAAAATGCACAGGTTTGGTAGGTTTCCCTAGGTGTCGGCTGAGCTAGAGGCCAAAATCTACAGGTAGGCACTTTGCAAAAAACAGCTCTGTTTTCTGTGAAAAAATGGGATGTGTTCACGTGGTGTTTTGGGGCATATCCTGTCGCGGGCTCTAGGCCTACCCACACAAGTGAGGTACCATTTTTATCGGGAGACTTGGGGGAATGCTGGGTGGAAGGAAATTTATCCCTCCTCTCAGATTCCTGAACTTTCTGTCACCGAAATGTGAGGAAAATGTGTTTTTTTAGCCAAATTTTGAGGTTTGCAAAGGATTCTGGAAACAGAACCTGTTCAGAGCCCCACAAGTCACCCCAACCTGGATTCCCCTAGGTCTCTAGTTTTCAAAAATGCACAGCTTTGGGAGGTTTCCCTAGGTGCCGGCTGAGCTAGAGGCCAAAATCTACAGGTAGGCACTTTGCAAAAAACAGCTCTGTTTTCTTTGAAAAAATGGGATGTGTTCACGTGGTGTTTTGGGGCATATCCTGTCGCGGGCGCTAGGCCTACCCACACAAGTGAGGTACCATTTTTATCGGGAGACTTGGGGGAATGCTGGGTGGAACGAAATTTGTGCCTCCTCTCAGATTTCAGAACTTTCTGGCACCGAAATGTGAGTAAAATGTGTTTTTTTAGCCACATTTTTGAGGTTTGCAAAGGATTCTGGGTAACAGAACCTGGTCAGAGCCCCACAAGTCACCCCATCTTGGATTCCCCATGGTCTCTAGTTTTAAAAAATGCACAGGTTTGGTAGGTTTCCCTAGGTGCCGGCTGAGCTAGAGGCCAAAATCTACAGGTAGGCACTTTGCAAAAAACAGCTCTGTTTTCTTTCAAAAAATGGGATGTGTCCAGGTTGTGTTTTGGGGCGTATCCTGTCGCGGGCGCTAGGCCGACCCACACAAGTGAGGTTTCATTTTTATCGGGAGACTTGGGGAAACGCTGGGTGGAACGAAATTTGTGCCTCCTCTCAGATTTCAGAACTTTCTGGCACCAACATGTGTTTTTTTAGCCACATTTTGAGGTTTGCAAAGGATTCTGGGTAACAGAACCTGGTCAGAGCCCCACAAGTCACCCCATCTTCGATTCCCCTAGGTCTCTAGTTTTCAAAAATACACAGGTTTGGTAGGTTTCCCTAGGTCCTGGCTGAGCTAGAGGCCAAAATCTACAGGTAGGCACTTTGCAAAAAACAGCTCTTTTTTCTGTGAAAAAATGGGATGTGTTCACGGTGTGTTTTGGGGCATATACTGTCGCGGGCGCTAGGCCTACCCACATAAAGTGAGGTACCATTTTTATCGGGAGACTTGGGGGAATGCTGGGTGGAAGGAAATTTGTCCCTCCTCTCAGATTCCTGAACTTTCTGTCACCGAAATGTGAGGAAAATGTGTTTTTTTAGCCAAATTTTGTGGTTTGCAAAGGATTCTGGTAACAGAACCTGTTCAGAGCCCCACAAGTCACCCCAACCTGGATTCCCCTACGTCTCTAGTTTTCAAAAATGCACAGGTTTGGGAGGTTTCCCTAGGTGCCGGCTGAGCTAGAGGCCAAAATCTACAGGTAGGCACTTTGCAAAAAACAGCTCTGTTTTCTTTGAAAAAATGGGATGTGTTCACGTGGTGTTTTGGGGCATATCCTGTCGCGGGCGCTAGGCCTACCCACACAAGTGAGGTACCATTTTTATCGGGAGACTTGGGGGAACGCTGGGTGGAAGGAAATTTGTGCCTCCTCTCAGATTCCAGAACTTTCTGTCACCGAAATGTGAGGAAAATGTTTTTTTTTTTGCCAAATTTTGAGGTTTGCAAAGGATTCTGGGTAACAGAACCTGTTCAGAGCCCCACAAGTCACCCCATCTTGGATTTCCCTAGGTCTCTGGTTTTTAAAAATGCACAGGTTTGGTAGGTTTCCCTAGGTGTCGGCTGAGCTAGAGGCCAAAATCTACAGGTAGGCACTTTGCAAAAAACAGCTCTGTTTTCTGTGAAAAAATGGGATGTGTTCACGTGGTGTTTTGGGGCATATCCTGTCGCGGGCTCTAGGCCTACCCACACAAGTGAGGTACCATTTTTATCGGGAGACTTGGGGGAATGCTGGGTGGAAGGAAATTTGTGCCTCCTCTCAGATTCCAGAACTTTCTGTCACCGAAATATGAGGAAAATGTGTTTTATTAGCCAAATGTTGAGGTTTGCAAAGGATTCTGGGTAACAGAACCTGGTCAGAGCCCCACAAGTCACCCCATCTTGGATTCCCCATGGTCCCTAGTTTTCAAAAATGCACAGGTTTGGTAGGGTTCCCTAGGTGCCGGCTGAGCTAGAGGCCAAAATCTACAGGTAGGCACTTTGCAAAAAACAGATCTGATTTCTGTGAAAAAATGGGATGTGTTCACGTTGTGATTTGGGGCATTTCCTGTCACGGGCGCTAGGCCTACCCACACAAGTGAGGTATCATTTTTATCTGGAGACTTGGGGAAACACTGGATGGAACGAAATTTGTGCCTCCTCTCAGATTTCAGAACTTTCTGGCACCGAAATGTGAGGAAAATGTGTTTTTTTAGCCACATTTTTGAGGTTTGCAAAGGATTCTGGGTAACAGAACCTGGTCAGAGCCCCACAAGTCACCCCATCTTGGATTCCCCATGGTCTCTAGTTTTAAAAAATGCACAGGTTTGGTAGGTTTCCCTAGGTGCCGGCTGAGCTAGAGGCCAAAATCTACAGGTAGGCACTTTGCAAAAAACAGCTCTGTTTTCTTTCAAAAAATGGGATGTGTCCAGGTTGTGTTTTGGGGCGTATCCTGTCGCGGGCGCTAGGCCGACCCACACAAGTGAGGTTTCATTTTTATCGGGAGACTTGGGGAAACGCTGGGTGGATCGAAATTTGTGCCTCCTCTCAGATTTCAGAACTTTCTGGCACCAACATGTGTTTTTTTAGCCACATTTTGAGGTTTGCAAAGGATTCTGGGTAACAGAACCTGGTCAGAGCCCCACAAGTCACCCCATCTTGGATTCCCCTAGGTCTCTAGTTTTCAAAAATACACAGGTTTGGTAGGTTTCTCTAGGTCCTGGCTGAGCTAGAGGCCAAAATCTACAGGTAGGCACTTTGCAAAAAACAGCTCTTTTTTCTGTGAAAAAATGGGATGTGTTCACGGTGTGTTTTGGGGCATATACTGTCGCGGGCGCTAGGCCTACCCACACAAGTGAAGTACCATTTTTATCCGGAGACTTGGGGGAACGCTGGGTGGAAGGAAATTTGTCCCTCCTCTCAGATTCCAGAACTTTCTGTCACCGAAATGTGAGGAACATTTGTTTTTTTAGCCACATTTTGAGGTTTGCAAAGGATTCTGGGTAACATAACCTGGTCAGAGCCCCACAAGTCACCCCATCTTGGATTCCCCTAGGTCTCTAGTTTTTAAAAATGCACAGGTTTGGTAGGTTTCTCTAGGTGCCGGCTGAGCTAGAGGCCAAAATCTACAGGTAGGCACTTTGCAAAAAACAGCTCTGTTTTCTGTGAAAAAATGGGATGTGTTCACGTTGTGTTTTGGGGCATATCCTGTCGCGAGCGCTAGGCCTACCCACACAAGTGAGGTACCATTTTTATCGGGAGAATTGGGGGAACGCTGGGTGGAAGGAAATTTGTCCCTCCTCTCAGCATCCAGAACTTTCTGTCACCGAAATTTGAGGAAAATGTGTTTTTTTAGCCAAATGTTGAGGTTTGCAAAGGATTCTGGGTAACAGAACCTGGTCAGAGCCCCACAAGTCACCCCATCTTGGATTCCCCTAGGTCTCTAGTTTTCAAAAATACACAGGTTTGGTAGGTTTCCCTAGGTCCTGGCTGAGCTAGAGGCCAAAATCTACAGGTAGGCACTTTGCAAAAAACAGCTCTTTTTTCTGTGAAAAAATGGGATGTGTTCACGGTGTGTTTTGGGGCATATACTGTCGCGGGCGCTAGGCCTACCCACACAAGTGAAGTACCATTTTTATCCGGAGACTTGGGGGAACGCTGGGTGGAAGGAAATTTGTCTCTCCTCTCAGATTCCAGAACTTTCTGTCACCGAAATGTGAGGAACATTTGTTTTTTTAGCCACATTTTGAGGTTTGCAAAGGATTCTGGGTAACAGAACCTGGTCAGAGCCCCACAAGTCACCCCATCTTGGATTCCCCTAGGTCTCTAGTTTTCAAAAATGCACAGGTTTGGTAGGTTTCCCTAGGTGCCGGCTGAGCTAGAGGCCAAAATCTACAGGTAGGCACTTTGCAAAAAACAGCTCTGTTTTCTGTGAAAAAATGGGATGTGTTCACGTGGTGTTTTGGGGCATATCCTGTCGCGGGCTCTAGGCCTACCCACACAAGTGAGGTACCATTTTTATCGGGAGACCTGGGGGAATGCTGGGTGGAAGGAAATTTGTCCCTCCTCTCAGATTCCTGAACTTTCTGTCACCGAAATGTGAGGAAAATGTGTTTTTTTAGAAAAATTTTGTGGTTTGCAAAGGATTCTGGTAACAGAACCTGTTCAGAGCCCCACAAGTCACCCCAACCTGGATTCCCCTAGGTCTCTAGTTTTCAAAAATGCACAGGTTTGGGAGGTTTCCCTAGGTGCCGGATGAGCTAGAGGCCAAAATCTACAGGTAGGCACTTTGCAAAAAACAGCTCTGTTTTCTTTGAAAAAATGGGATGTGTTCACGTGGTGTTTTGGGGCATATCCTGTCGCAGGCGCTAGGCCTACCCACACAAGTGAGGTACCATTTTTATCGGGAGACTTGGGGGAACGATGGGTGGAAGGAAATTTGTCCCTACTCTCAGATTCCAGAACTTTCAGTCACCGAAATGTGAGGAACATGTGTTTTTTTAGCCACATTTTGAGGTTTGCAAAGTATTTTCGGTAACAGAACCTGGTCAGAGCCCCACAAGTCACCCCATCTTGGATTCCCCTAGGTCTCTAATTTTTAAAAATGCACAGGTTTGGTAGGTTTCTCTAGGTGCCGGCTGAGCTAGAGGCCAAAATCTACAGGTAGGCACTTTGCAAAAAACAGCTCAGTTTTCTGTGAAAAAATGGGATGTGTTCACGTTGTGTTTTGGGGCATATCCTGTCGCGGGCGCTAGGCCTACCCACACAAGTGAGGGACCATTTTTATCGGGAGACTTGGGGGAACGCTGGGTGGAAGGAAATTTGTCCCTCCTCTCAGATTCCAGAACTTTCTGTCACCGAAATGTGAGGAAAATGTGTTTTTTTTTGCCAAATTTTGAGGTTTGCAAAGGATTCTGGGTAACAGAACCTGGTCAGAGCCCCACGAGTCACCCCATCTTGGAATCCCCTAGGTCTCTAGTTTTCAAAAATGCACAGGTTTGGTAGGTTTCTCTAGGTGACTGCTGAGCTAGAGGCCAAAATCTACAGGTAGGCACTTTGCAAAAAACAGCTCTGTTTTCTTTCAAAAAATGGGATGTGTCCAGGTTGTGTTTTGGGGCGTATCCTGTCGCGGGCGCTAGGCCGACCCACACAAGTGAGGTTTCATTTTTATCGGGAGACTTGGGGAAACGCTGGGTGGAACGAAATTTGTGCCTCCTCTCAGATTTCAGAACTTTCTGGCACCAAAATGTGTTTTTTTAGCCACATTTTGAGGTTTGCAAAGGATTCTGGGTAACAGAACCTGGTCAGAGCCCCACAAGTCACCCCATCTTGGATTCCCCTAGGTCTCTAGTTTTCAAAAATACACAGGTTTGGTAGGTTTCCCTAGGTCCTGGCTGAGCTAGAGGCCAAAATCTACAGGTAGGCACTTTGCAAAAAACAGCTCTTTTTTTCTGTGAAAAAATGGGATGTGTTCACGGTGTGTTTTGGGGCATATACTGTCGCGGGCGCTAGCCCTACCCACACAAGTGAAGTACCATTTTTATCCGGAGACTTGGGGGAACGCTGGGTGGAAGGAAATTTGTCCCTCCTCTCAGATTCACAGAACTTTCTGTCACCGAAATGTGAGGAACATTTGTTTTTTTAGCCACATTTTGAGGTTTGCAAAGGATTCTGGGTAACAGAACCTGGTCAGAGCCCCACAAGTCACCCCATCTTGGATTCCCCTAGGTCTCTAGTTTTCAAAAATGCACAGGTTTGGTAGGTGTCCCTAGGTGCCGGCTGAGCTAGAGGCCAAAATCTACAGGTAGGCACTTTGCAAAAAACAGCTCTGTTTTCTGTGAAAAAATGGGATGTGTTCACGTTGTGTTTTGGGGCATATCCTGTCGCGAGCGCTAGGCCTACCCACACAAGTGAGGTACCATTTTTATCGGGAGAATTGGGGGAACGCTGGGTGGAAGGAAATTTGTCCCTCCTCTCAGATTCCAGAACTTTCTGTCACCGAAATTTGAGGAAAATGTTTTTTTTTTTGCCAAATTTTGAGGTTTGCAAAGGATTCTGGGTAACAGAACCTGTTCAGAGCCCCACAAGTCACCCCATCTTGGATTTCCCTAGGTCTCTGGTTTTCAAAAATGCACAGGATTGGTAGGTTTCCCTAGGTGTCGGCTGAGCTAGAGGCCAAAATCTACAGGTAGGCACTTTGCAAAAAACAGCTCTGTTTTCTGTGAAAAAATGGGATGTGTTCACGTGGTGTTTTGGGGCATATCCTGTCGCGGGCTCTAGGCCTACCCACACAAGTGAGGTACCATTTTTATCGGGAGACTTGGGGGAATGCTGGGTGGAAGGAAATTTGTCCCTCCTCTCAGATTCCTGAACTTTCTGTCACCGAAATGTGAGGAAAATGTGTTTTTTTAGCCAAATGTTGTGGTTTGCAAAGGATTCTGGTAACAGAACCTGTTCAGAGCCCCACAAGTCACCCCAACCTGGATTCCCCTAGGTCTCTAGTTTTCAAAAATGCACAGGTTTGGGAGGTTTCCCTAGGTGCCGGATGAGCTAGAGGCCAAAATCTACAGGTAGGCACTTTGCAAAAAACAGCTCTGTTTTCTTTGAAAAAATGGGATGTGTTCACGTGGTGTTTTGGGGCATATCCTGTCGCGGGCGCTAGGCCTACCCACACAAGTGAGGTACCATTTTTATCGGGAGACTTGGGGGAACGATGGGTGGAAGGAAATTTGTCCCTACTCTCAGATTCCAGAACTTTCAGTCACCGAAATGTGAGGAACATGTGTTTTTTTAGCCACATTTTGAGGTTTGCAAAGTATTCTCGGTAACAGAACCTGGTCAGAGCCCCACAAGTCACCCCATCTTGGATTCCCCTAGGTCTCTAATTTTTAAAAATGCACAGGTTTGGTACGTTTTTCTAGGTGCCGGCTGAGCTAGAGGCCAAAATCTACAGGTAGGCACTTTGCAAAAAACAGCTCAGTTTTCTGTGAAAAAATGGGATGTGTTCACGTTGTGTTTTGGGGCATATCCTGTCGCGGGCGCTAGGCCTACCCACACAAGTGAGGGACCATTTTTATCGGGAGACTTGGGGGAACGCTGGGTGGAAGGAAATTTGTCCCTCCTCTCAGATTCCAGAACTTTCTGTCACCGAAATGTGAGGAAAATGTGTTTTTTTTTGCCACATTTTGAGGTTTGCAAAGGATTCTGGGTAACAGAACCTGGTCAGAGCCCCACGAGTCACACCATCTTGGAATCCCCTAGGTCTCTAGTTTTCAAAAATGCACAGGTTTGGTAGGTTTGTCTAGGTGACTGCTGAGCTAGAGGCCAAAATCTACAGGTAGGCACTTTGCAAAAAACAGCTCTGTTTTCTTTCAAAAAATGGGATGTGTCCAGGTTGTGTTTTGGGGCGTATCCTGTCGCGGGCGCTAGGCCGACCCACACAAGTGAGGTTTCATTTTTATCGGGAGACTTGGGGAAACGCTGGGTGGAACGAAATTTGTGCCTCCTCTCAGATTTCAGAACTTTCTGGCACCAAAATGTGTTTTTTTAGCCACATTTTGAGGTTTGCAAAGGATTCTGGGTAACAGAACCTGGTCAGAGCCCCACAAGTCACCCCATCTTGGATTCCCCTAGGTCTCTAGTTTTCAAAAATACACAGGTTTGGTAGGTTTCCCTAGGTCCTGGCTGAGCTAGAGGCCAAAATCTACAGGTAGGCACTTTGCAAAAAACAGCTCTTTTTTCTGTGAAAAAATGGGATGTGTTCACGGTGTGTTTTGGGGCATATACTGTCGCGGGCGCTAGGCCTACCCACACAAGTGAAGTACCATTTTTATCCGGAGACTTGGGGGAACGCTGGGTGGAAGGAAATTTGTCCCTCCTCTCAGATTCCAGAACTTTCTGTCACCGAAATGTGAGGAACATTTGTTTTTTTAGCCACATTTTGAGGTTTGCAAAGGATTCTGGGTAACAGAACCTGGTCAGAGCCCCACAAGTCACCCCATCTTGGATTCCCCTAGGTCTCTAGTTTTCAAAAATGCACAGGTTTGGTAGGTTTCCCTAGGTGCCGGCTGAGCTAGAGGCCAAAATCTACAGGTAGGCACTTTGCAAAAAACAGCTCTGTTTTCTGTGAAAAAATGGGATGTGTTCACGTTGTGTTTTGGGGCATATCCTGTCGCGAGCGCTAGGCCTACCCACACAAGTGAGCTACCATTTTTATCGGGAGAATTGGGGGAACGCTGGGTGGAAGGAAATTTGTCCCTCCTCTCAGATTCCAGAACTTTCTGTCACCGAAATTTGAGGAAAATGTGTTTTTTTAACCAAATGTTGAGGTTTGCAAAGGATTCTGGGTAACAGAACCTGGTCAGAGCCCCACAAGTCACCCCATCTTGGATTCCCCTAGTTCTCTAGTTTTCAAAAATGCACAGGTTTGGTAGGTTTCTCTAGGTGACGGCTGAGCTAGAGGCCAAAATCTACAGGTAGGCACTTTTCAAAAAACAGTTCTGTTTTCTGTGAAAAAATGGGATGTGTTCACGTAGTGTTTTGGGGCATATCCTGTCGCGGGCGCTAGGCCTACCCTCACAAGTGAGGTATAATTTTTACCGGGAGACTTGGGGGAATGCTGGGTGGAAGGAAATTCGTCCCTCCTCTCAGATTCCAGAACTTTCTGTCACCGAAATGTGAGGAAAATGTTTTTTTTTTTGCCAAATTTTGAGGTTTGCAAAGGATTCTGGGTAACAGAACCTGTTCAGAGCCCCACAAGTCACCCCATCTTGGATTTCACTAGGTCTCTGGTTTTCAAAAATGCACAGGTTTGGTTGGTTTCCCTAGGTGTCGGCTGAGCTAGAGGCCAAAATCTACAGGTAGGCACTTTGCAAAAAACAGCTCTGTTTTCTGTGAAAAAATGGGATGTGTTCACGTGGTGTTTTGGGGCATATCCTGTCGCAGGCTCTAGGCCTACCCACACAAGTGAGGTACCATTTTTATCGGGAGACTTGGGGGAATGCTGGGTGGAAGGAAATTTGTCCCTCCTCTTAGATTCCTGAACTTTCTGTCACCGAAATGTGAGGAAAATGTGTTTTTTTAGCCAAATTTTGTGGTTTGCAAAGGATTCTGGTAACAGAACCTGTTCAGAGCCCCACAAGTCACCCCAACCTGGATTCCCCTAGGTCTCTAGTTTTCAAAAATGCACAGGTTTGGGAGGTTTCCCTAGGTGCCGGATGAGCTAGATGCCAAAATCTACAGGTAGGCACTTTGCAAAAAACAGCTCTGTTTTCTGTGAAAAAATGGGATGTGTTCACGTGGTGTTTTGGGGCATATCCTGTCGCGGGCGCTAGGCCTACCCACACAAGTGAGGTACCATTTTTATCGGGAGACTTGGGGGAACGATGGGTGGAAGGAAATGTGTCCCTACTCTCAGATTCCAGAACTTTCAGTCACCGAAATGTGAGGAACATGTGTTTTTTTAGCCACATTTTGAGGTTTGCAAAGTATTCTCGGTAACAGAACCTGGTCAGAGCCCCACAAGTCACCCCATCTTGGATTCCCCTAGGTCTCTAATTTTTAAAAATGCACAGGTTTGGTAGATTTCTCTAGGTGCCGGCTGAGCTAGAGGCCAAAATCTACAGGTAGGCACTTTGCAAAAAACAGCTCAGTTTTCTGTGAAAAAATGGGATGTGTTCACGTTGTGTTTTGGGGCATATTCTGTCGCGGGCGCTAGGCCTACCCACACAAGTGAGGGACCATTTTTATCGGGAGACTTGGGGGAACGCTGGGTGGAAGGAAATTTGTCCCTCCTCTCAGATTCCAGAACTTTCTGTCACCGAAATGTGAGGAAAATTTGTTTTTTTTTGCCAAATTTTGAGGTTTGCAAAGGATTCTGGGTAACAGAACCTGGTCAGAGCCCCACGAGTCACACCATCTTGGAATCCCCTAGGTCTCTAGTTTTCAAAAATGCACAGGTTTGGTAGGTTTGTCTAGGTGACTGCTGAGCTAGAGGCCAAAATCTACAGGTAGGCACTTTGCAAAAAACAGCTCTGTTTTCTTTCAAAAAATGGGATGTGTCCAGGTTGTGTTTTGGGGCGTATCCTGTCGCGGGCGCTAGGCCGACCCACACAAGTGAGGTTTCATTTTTATCGGGAGACTTGGGGAAACGCTGGGTGGAACGAAATATGTGCCTCCTCTCAGATTTCAGAACTTTCTGGCACCAAAATGTGTTTTTTTAGCCACATTTTGAGGTTTGCAAAGGATTCTGGGTAACAGAACCTGGTCAGAGCCCCACAAGTCAACCCATCTTGGATTCCCCTAGGTCTCTAGTTTTCAAAAATACACAGGTTTGGTAGGTTTCCCTAGGTCCTGGCTGAGCTAGAGGCCAAAATCTACAGGTAGGCACTTTGCAAAAAACAGCTCTTTTTTCTGTGAAAAAATGGGATGTGTTCACGGTGTGTTTTGGGGCATATACTGTCGCGGGCGCTAGGCCTACCCACACAAGTGAAGTACCATTTTTATCCGGAGACTTGGGGGAACGCTGGGTGGAAGGAAATTTGTCCCTCCTCTCAGATTCCAGAACTTTCTGTCACCGAAATGTGAGGAACATTTGTTTTTTTAGCCACATTTTGAGGTTTGCAAAGGATTCTGGGTAACAGAACCTGGTCAGAGCCCCACAAGTCACCCCAACTTGGATTCCCCTAGGTCTCTAGTTTTCAAAAATGCACAGGTTTGGTAGGTTTCCCTAGGTGCCGGCTGAGCTAGAGGCCAAAATCTACAGGTAGGCACTTTGCAAAAAACAGCTCTGTTTTCTGTGAAAAAATGGGATGTGTTCACGTTGTGTTTTGGGGCATATCCTGTCGCGAGCGCTAGGCCTACCCACACAAGTGAGGTACCATTTTTATCGGGAGAATTGGGGGAACGCTGGGTGGAAGGAAATTTGTCCCTCCTCTCAGATTCCAGAACTTTCAGTCACCGAAATTTGAGGAAAATGTGTTTTTTTAGCCAAATGTTGAGGTTTGCAAAGGATTCTGGGTAACAGAACCTGGTCAGAGCCCCACAAGTCACCCCATCTTGTATTCCCCTAGTTCTCTAGTTTTAAAAAATGCACAGGTTTGGTAGGTTTCTCTAGGTGACGGCTGAGCTAGAGGCCAAAATCTACAGGTAGGCACTTTTCAAAAAACAGTTCTGTTTTCTGTGAAAAAATGGGATGTGTTCACGTAGTGTTTTGGGGCATATCCTGTCGCGGGCGCTAGGCCTACCCACACAAGTGAGGTATCATTTTTACCGGGAGACTTGGGGGAATGCTGGGTGGAAGGAAATTTGTCCCTCCTCTTAGATTCCTGAACTTTCTGTCACCGAAATGTGAGGAAAATGTGTTTTTTTAGCCACATTTTGAGGTTTGCAAAGGATTCTGGGTAACAGAACCTGGTCAGAGCCCCACAAGTCACCCCATCTTGGATTCCCCTAGGTATCTAGTTTTCAAAAATACACAGGTTTGGTAGGTTTCCCTAGGTCCTGGCTAAGCTAGAGGCCAAAATCTACAGGTAGGCACTTTGCAAAAAACAGCTCTTTTTTCTGTGAAAAAATGGGATGTGTTCACGGTGTGTTTTGGGGCATATACTGTCGCGGGCGCTAGGCCTACCCACACAAGTGAAGTACCATTTTTATCCGGAGACTTGGGGGAACGCTGGGTGGAAGGAAATTTGTCCCTCCTCTCAGATTCCAGAACTTTCTGTCACCGAAATGTGAGGAACATTTGTTTTTTTAGCCACATTTTGAGGTTTGCAAAGGATTCTGGGTAACAGAACCTGGTCAGAGCCCCACAAATCACCCATTCTTTGATTCCCCTAGGTCTCTAGTTTTCAAAAATGCACAGGTTTGGTAGGTTTCCCTAGGTGCCGGCTGAGCTAGAGGCCAAAATCTACAGGTAGGCACTTTGCAAAAAACAGCTCTGGTTTCTGTGAAAAAATGGGATATGTTCACGTTGTGTTTTGGGGCATATCCTGTCGCGAGCGCTAGGCCTACCCACACAAGTGAGGTACCATTTTTATCGGGAGAATTGGGGGAACGCTGGGTGGAAGGAAATTTGTCCCTCCTCTCAGATTCCAGAACTTTCTGTCACCGAAATTTGAGGAAAATGAGTTTTTTTAGCCAAATGTTGAGGTTTGCAAAGGATTCTGGGTAACAGAACCTGGTCAGAGCCCCACAAGTCACCCCATCTTGGATTCCCCTAGTTCTCTAGTTTTCAAAAATGCACAGGTTTGGTAGGTTTCTCTAGGTGACGGCTGAGCTAGAGGCCAAAATCTACAGGTAGGCACTTTGCAAAAAACAGCTCTGTTTTCTGTGAAAAAATGGGATATGTTCACGTTGTGTTTTGGGGCATATCCTGTCGCGAGCGCTAGGCCTACCCACACAAGTGAGGTACCATTTTTATCGGGAGAATTGGGGGAACGCTGGGTGGAAGGAAATTTGTCCCTCCTCTCAGATTCCAGAACTTTCTGTCACCGAAATTTGAGGAAAATGTGTTTTTTTAGCCAAATGTTGAGGTTTGCAAAGGATTCTGGGTAACAGAACCTGGTCAGAGCCCCACAAGTCACCCCATCTTGGATTCCCCTAGTTCTCTAGTTTTCAAAAATGCACAGGTTTGGTAGGTTTCTCTAGGTGACGGCTGAGCTAGAGGCCAAAATCTACAGGTAGGCACTTTTCAAAAAACAGTTCTGTTTTCTGTGAAAAAATGGGATGTGTTCACGTAGTGTTTTGGGGCATATCCTGTCGCGGGCGCTAGGCCTACCCACACAAGTGAGGTATCATTTTTACCGGGAGACTTGGGGGAATGCTGGGTGGAAGGAAATTTGTCCCTCCTCTCAGATTCCAGAACTTTCTGTCACCGAAATGTGAGGAAAATGTTTTTTTTTTTTGCCAAATTTTGAGGTTTGCAAAGGATTCTGGGTAACAGAACCTGTTCAGAGCCCCACAAGTCACCCCATCTTGGATTTCCCTAGGTCTCTGGTTTTCAAAAATGCACAGGTTTGGTAGGTTTCCCTAGGTGTCGGCTGAGCTAGAGGCCAAAATCTACAGGTAGGCACTTTGCAAAAAACAGCTCTGTTTTCTGTGAAAAAATGGGATGTGTTCACGTGGTGTTTTGGGGCATATCCTGTCGCGGGCTCTAGGCCTACCCACACAAGTGAGGTACCATTTTTATCGGGAGACTTGGGGGAATGCTGGGTGGAAGGAAATTTATCCCTCCTCTCAGATTCCTGAACTTTCTGTCACCGAAATGTGAGGAAAATGTGTTTTTTTAGCCAAATTTTGAGGTTTGCAAAGGATTCTGGAAACAGAACCTGTTCAGAGCCCCACAAGTCACCCCAACCTGGATTCCCCTAGGTCTCTAGTTTTCAAAAATGCACAGCTTTGGGAGGTTTCCCTAGGTGCCGGCTGAGCTAGAGGCCAAAATCTACAGGTAGGCACTTTGCAAAAAACAGCTCTGTTTTCTTTGAAAAAATGGGATGTGTTCACGTGGTGTTTTGGGGCATATCCTGTCGCGGGCGCTAGGCCTACCCACACAAGTGAGGTACCATTTTTATCGGGAGACTTGGGGGAATGCTGGGTGGAACGAAATTTGTGCCTCCTCTCAGATTTCAGAACTTTCTGGCACCGAAATGTGAGTAAAATGTGTTTTTTTAGCCACATTTTTGAGGTTTGCAAAGGATTCTGGGTAACAGAACCTGGTCAGAGCCCCACAAGTCACCCCATCTTGGATTCCCCATGGTCTCTAGTTTTAAAAAATGCACAGGTTTGGTAGGTTTCCCTAGGTGCCGGCTGAGCTAGAGGCCAAAATCTACAGGTAGGCACTTTGCAAAAAACAGCTCTGTTTTCTTTCAAAAAATGGGATGTGTCCAGGTTGTGTTTTGGGGCGTATCCTGTCGCGGGCGCTAGGCCGACCCACACAAGTGAGGTTTCATTTTTATCGGGAGACTTGGGGAAACGCTGGGTGGAACGAAATTTGTGCCTCCTCTCAGATTTCAGAACTTTCTGGCACCAACATGTGTTTTTTTAGCCACATTTTGAGGTTTGCAAAGGATTCTGGGTAACAGAACCTGGTCAGAGCCCCACAAGTCACCCCATCTTCGATTCCCCTAGGTCTCTAGTTTTCAAAAATACACAGGTTTGGTAGGTTTCCCTAGGTCCTGGCTGAGCTAGAGGCCAAAATCTACAGGTAGGCACTTTGCAAAAAACAGCTCTTTTTTCTGTGAAAAAATGGGATGTGTTCACGGTGTGTTTTGGGGCATATACTGTCGCGGGCGCTAGGCCTACCCACATAAAGTGAGGTACCATTTTTATCGGGAGACTTGGGGGAATGCTGGGTGGAAGGAAATTTGTCCCTCCTCTCAGATTCCTGAACTTTCTGTCACCGAAATGTGAGGAAAATGTGTTTTTTTAGCCAAATTTTGTGGTTTGCAAAGGATTCTGGTAACAGAACCTGTTCAGAGCCCCACAAGTCACCCCAACCTGGATTCCCCTACGTCTCTAGTTTTCAAAAATGCACAGGTTTGGGAGGTTTCCCTAGGTGCCGGCTGAGCTAGAGGCCAAAATCTACAGGTAGGCACTTTGCAAAAAACAGCTCTGTTTTCTTTGAAAAAATGGGATGTGTTCACGTGGTGTTTTGGGGCATATCCTGTCGCGGGCGCTAGGCCTACCCACACAAGTGAGGTACCATTTTTATCGGGAGACTTGGGGGAACGCTGGGTGGAAGGAAATTTGTGCCTCCTCTCAGATTCCAGAACTTTCTGTCACCGAAATGTGAGGAAAATGTTTTTTTTTTTGCCAAATTTTGAGGTTTGCAAAGGATTCTGGGTAACAGAACCTGTTCAGAGCCCCACAAGTCACCCCATCTTGGATTTCCCTAGGTCTCTGGTTTTTAAAAATGCACAGGTTTGGTAGGTTTCCCTAGGTGTCGGCTGAGCTAGAGGCCAAAATCTACAGGTAGGCACTTTGCAAAAAACAGCTCTGTTTTCTGTGAAAAAATGGGATGTGTTCACGTGGTGTTTTGGGGCATATCCTGTCGCGGGCTCTAGGCCTACCCACACAAGTGAGGTACCATTTTTATCGGGAGACTTGGGGGAATGCTGGGTGGAAGGAAATTTGTGCCTCCTCTCAGATTCCAGAACTTTCTGTCACCGAAATATGAGGAAAATGTGTTTTATTAGCCAAATGTTGAGGTTTGCAAAGGATTCTGGGTAACAGAACCTGGTCAGAGCCCCACAAGTCACCCCATCTTGGATTCCCCATGGTCCCTAGTTTTCAAAAATGCACAGGTTTGGTAGGGTTCCCTAGGTGCCGGCTGAGCTAGAGGCCAAAATCTACAGGTAGGCACTTTGCAAAAAACAGATCTGATTTCTGTGAAAAAATGGGATGTGTTCACGTTGTGATTTGGGGCATTTCCTGTCACGGGCGCTAGGCCTACCCACACAAGTGAGGTATCATTTTTATCTGGAGACTTGGGGAAACACTGGATGGAACGAAATTTGTGCCTCCTCTCAGATTTCAGAACTTTCTGGCACCGAAATGTGAGGAAAATGTGTTTTTTTAGCCACATTTTTGAGGTTTGCAAAGGATTCTGGGTAACAGAACCTGGTCAGAGCCCCACAAGTCACCCCATCTTGGATTCCCCATGGTCTCTAGTTTTAAAAAATGCACAGGTTTGGTAGGTTTCCCTAGGTGCCGGCTGAGCTAGAGGCCAAAATCTACAGGTAGGCACTTTGCAAAAAACAGCTCTGTTTTCTTTCAAAAAATGGGATGTGTCCAGGTTGTGTTTTGGGGCGTATCCTGTCGCGGGCGCTAGGCCGACCCACACAAGTGAGGTTTCATTTTTATCGGGAGACTTGGGGAAACGCTGGGTGGATCGAAATTTGTGCCTCCTCTCAGATTTCAGAACTTTCTGGCACCAACATGTGTTTTTTTAGCCACATTTTGAGGTTTGCAAAGGATTCTGGGTAACAGAACCTGGTCAGAGCCCCACAAGTCACCCCATCTTGGATTCCCCTAGGTCTCTAGTTTTCAAAAATACACAGGTTTGGTAGGTTTCTCTAGGTCCTGGCTGAGCTAGAGGCCAAAATCTACAGGTAGGCACTTTGCAAAAAACAGCTCTTTTTTCTGTGAAAAAATGGGATGTGTTCACGGTGTGTTTTGGGGCATATACTGTCGCGGGCGCTAGGCCTACCCACACAAGTGAAGTACCATTTTTATCCGGAGACTTGGGGGAACGCTGGGTGGAAGGAAATTTGTCCCTCCTCTCAGATTCCAGAACTTTCTGTCACCGAAATGTGAGGAACATTTGTTTTTTTAGCCACATTTTGAGGTTTGCAAAGGATTCTGGGTAACATAACCTGGTCAGAGCCCCACAAGTCACCCCATCTTGGATTCCCCTAGGTCTCTAGTTTTTAAAAATGCACAGGTTTGGTAGGTTTCTCTAGGTGCCGGCTGAGCTAGAGGCCAAAATCTACAGGTAGGCACTTTGCAAAAAACAGCTCTGTTTTCTGTGAAAAAATGGGATGTGTTCACGTTGTGTTTTGGGGCATATCCTGTCGCGAGCGCTAGGCCTACCCACACAAGTGAGGTACCATTTTTATCGGGAGAATTGGGGGAACGCTGGGTGGAAGGAAATTTGTCCCTCCTCTCAGCATCCAGAACTTTCTGTCACCGAAATTTGAGGAAAATGTGTTTTTTTAGCCAAATGTTGAGGTTTGCAAAGGATTCTGGGTAACAGAACCTGGTCAGAGCCCCACAAGTCACCCCATCTTGGATTCCCCTAGTTCTCTAGTTTTCAAAAATGCACAAGTTTGGTAGGTTTCTCTAGGTGACGGCTGAGCTAGAGGCCAAAATCTACAGGTAGGCACTTTTCAAAAAACAGTTCTGTTTTCTGTGAAAAAATGGGATGTGTTCACGTAGTGTTTTGGGGCATATCCTGTCGCGGGCGCTAGGCCTTCCCACACAAGTGAGGTATCATTTTTACCGGGAGACTTGGGGGAATGCTGGGTGGAAGGAAATTTGTCCCTCCTCTCAGATTGCAGAACTTTCTGTCACCGAAATGTGAGGAAAATGTTTTTTTTTTTGCCAAATTTTGAGGTTTGCAAAGGATTCTGGGTAACAGAACCTGTTCAGAGCCCCACAAGTCACCCCATCTTGGATTTCCCTAGGTCTCTGGTTTTTTAAAAATGCACAGGTTTGGTAGGTTTCCCTAGGTGTCGGCTGAGGTAGAGGCCAAAATCTACAGGTAGGCACTTTGCAAAAAACAGCTCTGTTTTCTGTGAAAAAATGGGATGTGTTCACATGGTGTTTTGGGGCATATCCTGTCGCGGGCTCTAGGCCTACCCACACAAGTGAGGTACCATTTTTATCGGGAGACTTGGGGGAATGCTGGGTGGAAGGAAATTTGTCCCTCCTCTCAGATTCCTGAACTTTCTGTCACCGAAATGTGAGTAAAATGTGTTTTTTTAGCCAAATTTTGTGGTTTGCAAAGGATTCTGGTAACAGAACCTGTTCAGAGCCCCACAAGTCACCCCAACCTGGATTCCCCTACGTCTCTAGTTTTCAAAAATGCACAGGTTTGGGAGGTTTCCCTAGGTGCCGGCTGAGCTAGAGGCCAAAATCTACAGGTAGGCACTTTGCAAAAAACAGCTCTGTTTTCTTTGAAAAAATGGGATGTGTTCACGTGGTGTTTTGGGGCATATCCTGTCGCGGGCGCTAGGCCTACCCACACAAGTGAGGTACCATTTTTATCGGGAGACTTGGGGGAACGCTGGGTGGAAGGAAATTTGTGCCTCCTCTCAGATTCCAGAACTTTCTGTCACCGAAATGTGAGGAAAATGTTTTTTTTTTGCCAAATTTTGAGGTTTGCAAAGGATTCTGGGTAACAGAACCTGTTCAGAGCCCCACAAGTCACCCCATCTTGGATTTCCCTAGGTCTCTGGTTTTCAAAAATGCACAGGTTTGGTAGGTTTCCCTAGGTGTCGGCTGAGCTAGAGGCCAAAATCTACAGGTAGGCACTTTGCAAAAAACAGCTCTGTTTTCTGTGAAAAAATGGGATGTGTTCACGTGGTGTTTTGGGGCATATCCTGTCGCGGGCTCTAGGCCTACCCACACAAGTGAGGTACCATTTTTATCGGGAGACTTGGGGGAATGCTGGGTGGAAGGAAATTTGTCCCTCCTCTCAGATTCCTGAACTTTCTGTCACCGAAATGAGAGGAAAATGTGTTTTTTTAGCCAAATTTTGTGGTTTGCAAAGGATTCTGGTAACAGAACCTGTTCAGAGCCCCACAAGTCACCCCAGCCTGGATTCCCCTAGGTCTCTAGTTTTAAAAAATGCACAGGTTTGGGAGGTTTCCCTAGGTGCCGGCTGAGCTAGAGGCCAAAATCTACAGGTAGGCACTTTGCAAAAAACAGCTCTGTTTTCTTTGAAAAAATGGGATGTGTTCATGTGGTGTTTTGGGGCATATCCTGTCGCGGGCGCTAGGCCTACCCACACAAGTGAGGAACCATTTTTATCGGGAGACTTGGGGGAATGCTGGGTGGAAGGAAATTTGTGCCTCCTCTCAGATTCCAGAACTTTCTGTCACCGAAATATGAGGAAAATGTGTTTTATTAGCCAAATGTTGAGGTTTGCAAAGGATTCTGGGTAACAGAACCTGGTCAGAGCCCCACAAGTCACCCCATCTTGGATTCCCCATGGTCCCTAGTTTTCAAAAATGCACAGGTTTGGTAGGTTTCCCTAGGTGCCGGCTGAGCTAGAGGCCAAAATCTACAGGTAGGCACTTTGCAAAAAACAGCTCTGTTTTCTGTGAAAAAATGGGATGTGTTCACGTTGTGTTTTGGGGCATTTCCTGTCACGGGCGCTAGGCCTACCCACACAAGTGAGGTATCATTTTTATCGGGAGACTTGGGGAAACACTGGATGGAACGAAATTTGTGCCTCCTCTCAGATTTCAGAACTTTCTGGCACCGAAATGTGAGGAAAATGTGTTTTTTTAGCCACATTTTTGAGGTTTGCAAAGGATTCTGGGTAAAAGAACCTGGTCAGAGCCCCACAAGTCACCCCATCTTGGATTCCCCATGGTCTCTAGTTTTCAAAAATGCACAGGTTTGGTAGGTTTCCCTAGGTGACGGCTGAGCTAGAGGCCAAAATCTACAGGTAGGCACTTTGCAAAAAACAGCTCTGTTTTCTTTCAAAAAATGGGATGTGTCCAGGTTGTGTTTTGGGGCGTATCCTGTCACGGGCGCTAGGCCGACCCACACAAGTGAGGTTTCATTTTTATCGGGAGACTTGGGGAAACGCTGGGTGGAACAAAATTTGTGCCTCCTCTCAGATTTCAGAACTTTCTGGCACCAACATGTGTTTTTTTAGCCACATTTTGAGGTTTGCAAAGGATTCTGGGTAACAGAACCTGGTCAGAGCCCCACAAGTCACCCCATCTTGGATTCCCCTAGGTCTCTAGTTTTCAAAAATACACAGGTGTGGTAGGTTTCCCTAGGTCCTGGCTGAGCTAGAGGCCAAAATCTACAGGTAGGCACTTTGCAAAAAACAGCTCTTTTTTCTGTGAAAAAATGGGATGTGTTCACGGTGTGTTTTGGGGCATATACTGTCGCGGGCGCTAGGCCTACCCACACAAGTGAAGTACCATTTTTATCCGGAGACTTGGGGGAACGCTGGGTGGAAGGAAATTTGTCCCTCCTCTCAGATTCCAGAACTTTCTGTCACCGAAATGTGAGGAACATTTGTTTTTTTAGCCACATTTTGAGGTTTGCAAAGGATTCTGGGTAACAGAACCTGTTCAGAGCCCCACAAGTCACCCCATCTTGGATTTCCCTAGGTCTCTGTTTTTTTAAAAATGCACAGGTTTGGTAGGTTTCCCTAGGTGTCGGCTGAGGTAGAGGCCAAAATCTACAGGTAGGCACTTTGCAAAAAACAGCTCTGTTTTCTGTGAAAAAATGGGATGTGTTCACGTGGTGTTTTGGGGCATATCCTGTCGCGGGCTCTAGGCCTACCCACACAAGTGAGGTACCATTTTTATCGGGAGACTTGGGGGAATGCTGGGTGGAAGGAAATTTGTCCCTCCTCTCAGATTCCTGAACTTTCTGTCACCGAAATGTGAGGAAAATGTGTTTTTTTAGCCAAATTTAGTGGTTTGCAAAGGATTCTGGGTAACAGAACCTGTTCAGAGCCCCACAAGTCACCCCAACCTGGATTCCCCTACGTCTCTAGTTTTAAAAAATGCACAGGTTTGGGAGGTTTCCCTAGGTGCCGGCTGAGCTAGAGGCCAAAATCTACAGGTAGGCACTTTGCAAAAAACAGCTCTGTTTTCTTTGAAAAAATGGGATGTGTTCACGTGGTGTTTTGGGGCATATCCTGTCGCGGGCGCTAGGCCTACCCACACAAGTGAGGTACCATTTTTATCGGGAGACTTGGGGGAACGCTGGGTGGAAGCAAATTTGTGCCTCCTCTCAGATTCCAGAACTTTCTGTCACCGAAATGTGAGGAAAATGTTTTTTTTTTTGCCAAATTTTGAGGTTTGCAAAGGATTCTGGGTAACAGAACCTGTTCAGAGCCCCACAAGTCACCCCATCTTGGATTTCCCTAGGTCTCTGGTTTTCAAAAATGCACAGGTTTGGTAGGTTTCCCTAGGTGTCGGCTGAGCTAGAGGCCAAAATCTACAGCTAGGCACTTTGCAAAAAACAGCTCTGTTTTCTGTGAAAAAATGGGATGTGTTCACGTGGTGTTTTGGGGCATATCCTGTCGCGGGCTCTAGGCCTACCCACACAAGTGAGGTACCATTTTTATCGGGAGACTTGGGGGAATGCTGGGTGGAAGGAAATTTGTCCCTCCTCACAGATTCCTGAACTTTCTGTCACCGAAATGTGAGGAAAATGTGTTTTTTTAGCCAAATTTTGTGGTTTGCAAAGGATTCTGGTAACAGAACCTGTTCAGAGCCCACAAGTCACCCCAACCTGGATTCCCCTAGGTCTCTAGTTTTCAAAAATGCACAGGTTTGGGAGGTTTCCCTAGGTGCCGGCTGAGCTAGAGGCCAAAATCTACAGGTAGGCACTTTGCAAAAAACAGCTCTGTTTTCTTTGAAAAAATGGGATGTGTTCACGTGGTGTTTTGGGGCATATCCTGTCGCGGGCGCTAGGCCTACCCACACAAGTGAGGTACCATTTTTATCGGGAGACTTGGGGGAATGCTGGGTGGAAGGAAATTTGTGCCTCCTCTCAGATTCCAGAACTTTCTGTCACCGAAATATGAGGAAAATGTGTTTTATTAGCCAAATGTTGAGGTTTGCAAAGGATTCTGGGTAACAGAACCTGGTCAGAGCCCCACAAGTCACCCCATCTTGGATTCCCCATGGTCCCTAGTTTTCAAAAATGCACAGGTTTGGTAGGTTTCCCTAGGTGCCGGCTGAGCTAGAGGCCAAAATCTACAGGTAGGCACTTTGCAAAAAACAGTTCTGTTTTCTGTGAAAAAATGGGATGTGTTCACGTTGTGTTTTGGGGCATTTCCTGTCACGGGCGCTAGGCCTACCCACACAAGTGAGGTATCATTTTTATCGGGAGACTTGGGGAAACACTGGATGGAACGAAATTTGTGCCTCCTCTCAGATTTCAGAACTTTCTGGCACCGAAATGTGAGGAAAATGTGTTTTTTTAGCCACATTTTTGAGGTTTGCAAAGGATTCTGGGTAACAGAACCTGGTCAGAGCCCCACAAGTCACCCCATCTTGGATTCCCCATGGTCTCTAGTTTTAAAAAATGCACAGGTTTGGTAGGTTTCCCTAGGTGCCGGCTGAGCTAGAGGCCAAAATCTACAGGTAGGCACTTTGCAAAAAACAGCTCTGTTTTCTGTGAAAAAATGGGATGTGTTCACATTGTGTTTTGGGGCGTATCCTGTCGCGGGCGCTAGGCCTACACACACAAGTGAAGTACCATTTTTATCCGGAGACTTGGGGGAACGCTGGGTGGAAGGAAATTTGTCCCTCCTCTCAGATTCCAGAACTTTCTGTCACCGAAATGTGAGGAACATTTGTTTTTTTAGCCACATTTTGAGGTTTGCAAAGGATTCTGGGTAACAGAACCTGGTCAGAGCCCCACAAGTCACCCCATCTTGGATTCCCCTAGGTCTCTAGTTTTCAAAAATGCACAAGTTTGGTAGGTTTCCCTAGGTGCCGGCTGAGCTAGAGGCCAAAATCTACAGGTAGGCACTTTGCAAAAAACAGCTCTGTTTTCTGTGAAAAAATGGGATGTGTTCACGTTGTGTTTTGGGGCATATCCTGTCGCGAGCGCTAGGCCTACCCACACAAGTGAGGTACCATTTTTATCGGGAGACTTGGGGAAACGCTGGGTGGAAGGAAAATTGTCCCTCCTCTCAGATTCCAGAACTTTCTGTCACCGAAATTTGAGGAAAATGTGTTTTTTTAGCCAAATGTTGAGGTTTGCAAAGGATTCTGGGTAACAGAACCTGGTCAGAGCCCCACAAGTCACCCCATCTTGGATTCCCCTAGTTCTCTAGTTTTCAAAAATGCACAGGTTTGGTAGGTTTCTCTAGGTGACGGCTGAGCTAGAGGCCAAAATCTACAGGTAGGCACTTTTCAAAAAACAGTTCTGTTTTCTGTGAAAAAATGGGATGTGTTCACGTAGTGTTTTGGGGCATATCCTGTCGCGGGCGCTAGGCCTACCCACACAAGTGAGGTATCATTTTTACCGGGAGACTTGGGGGAATGCTGGGTGGAAGGAAATTTGTCCCTCCTCTCAGATTCCAGAACTTTCTGTCACCGAAATGTGAGGAAAATGTTTTTTTTTTGCCAAATTTTGAGGTTTGCAAAGGATTCTGGGTAACAGAACCTGTTCAGAGCCCCACAAGTCACCCCATCTTGGATTTCCCTAGGTCTCTGGTTTTCAAAAATGCACAGGTTTGGTAGGTTTCCCTAGGTGTCGGCTGAGCTAGAGGCCAAAATCTACAGGTAGGCACTTTGCAAAAAACAGCTCTGTTTTCTGTGAAAAAATGGGATGTGTTCACGTGGTGTTTTGGGGCATATCCTGTCGCGGGCTCTAGGCCTACCCACACAAGTGAGGTACCATTTTTATCGGGAGACTTGGGGGAATGCTGGGTGGAAGGAAATTTGTCCCTCCTCTCAGATTCCTGAACTTTCTGTCACCGAAATGTGAGGAAAATGTGTTTTTTTAGCCAAATTTTGGTGTTTGCAAAGGATTCTGGTAACAGAACCTGTTCAGAGCCCCACAAGTCACCCCAACCTGGATTCCCCTAGGTCTCTAGTTTTCAAAAATGCACAGGTTTGGGAGGTTTCCCTAGGTGCCGGGTGAGCTAGAGGCCAAAATCTACAGGTAGGCACTTTGAAAAAAACAGCTCTGTTTTCTTTGAAAAACTGGGATGTGTTCACGTGGTGTTTTGGGGCATATCCTGTGGCGGGCGCTAGGCCTACGCACACAAGGGAGGTACCATTTTTATCGGGAGACTTGGGGGAACGCTGGGTGGAAGGAAATTTGTGCCTCCTCTCAGATTCCAGAACTTTCTGTCACCGAAATATGAGGAAAATGTGTTTTATTAGCCAAATGTTGAGGTTTGCAAAGGATTCTGGGTAACAGAACCTGGTCAGAGCCCCACAAGTCACCCCATCTTGGATTCCCCATGGTCCCTAGTTTTCAAAAATGCACAGGTTTGGTAGGTTTCCCTAGGTGCCGGCTGAGCTAGAGGCCAAAATCTACAGGTAGGTACGTTGCAAAAAACAGATCTGTTTTCTGTGAAAAAATGGGATGTGTTCACGTTGTGTTTTGGGGCGTATCCTGTCGCGGGCACTAGGCCTACACACACGTGAGGTATCATTTTTATCTGGAGACTTGGGGAAACACTGGGTGGAACGAAATTTGTGCCTCCTCTCAGATTTCAGAACTTCTGTCACCGAAATGTGAGGAAAATGTGTTTGTTTAGCCTAATTTTGAGGTTTGCAAAGGATTCTGGGTAACAGAACCTGGTCAGAGCCCCACAAGTCACCCCATCTTGGATTTCCCATGGTCTCTAGTTTTCAAAAATGCACAGGTTTGGTAGGTTTCCCTAGGTGCCGGCTGAGCTAGAGGCCAAAATCTACAGGTAGGCACTTTGCAAAAAACAGATCTGTTTTCTGTGAAAAAATGGGATGTGTTCACGTTGTGTTTTGGGGCATTTCCTGTCACGGGCGCTCGGCCTACCCACACAAGTGAGGTATCATTTTTATCGGGAGACTTGGGGAAACACTGGATGGAACGAAATTTGTGCCTCCTCTCAGATTTCAGAACTTTGTGGCACCGAAATGTGAGGAAAAGGTGTTTTTTTAGCCACATTTTTGAGGTTTGCAAAGGATTCTGGGTAACAGAACCTGGTCAGAGCCCCACAAGTCACACCATCTTGGATTCCCCATGGTCTCTAGTTTTAAAAAATGCACAGGTTTGGTAGGTTTCCCTAGGTGCCGGCTGAGCTAGAGGCCAAAATCTACAGGTAGGCACTTTGCAAAAAACAGCTCTGTTTTCTTTCAAAAAATGGGATGTGTCCAGGTTGTGTTTTGGGGCGTATCCTGTCGCGGGCGCTAGGCCGACCCACACAAGTGAGGTTTCATTTTTATCGGGAGACTTGGGGAAACGCTGGGTGGAACGAAATTTGTGCCTCCTCTCAGATTTCAGAACTTTCTGGCACCAACATGTGTTTTTTTAGCCACATTTTGAGGTTTGCAAAGGATTCTGGGTAACAGAACCTGGTCAGAGCCCCACAAGTCACCCCATCTTGGATTCCCCTAGGTCTCTAGTTTTCAAAAATACACAGGTTTGGTAGGTTTCCCTAGGTCCTGGCTGAGCTAGAGGCCAAAATCTACAGGTAGGCACTTTGCAAAAAACAGCTCTTATTTCTGTGAAAAAATGGGATTTGTTCACGGTGTGTTTTGGGGCATATACTGTCGCGGGCGCTAGGCCTACCCACACAAGTGAAGTACCATTTTTATCCGGAGACTTGGGGGAACGCTGGGTGGAAGGAAATTTGTCCCTCCTGTCAGATTCCAGAACTTTCTGTCACCGAAATGTGAGGAACATTTGTTTTTTTAGCCACATTTTGAGGTTTGCAAAGGATTCTGGGTAACAGAACCTGGTCAGAGCCCCACAAGTCAACCCATCTTGGATTCCCCTAGGTCTCTAGTTTTAAAAAATGCACAGGTTTGGTAGGTTTCCCTAGGTGCCGGCTGAGCTAGAGGCCAAAATCTACAGGTAGGCACTTTGCAAAAAACAGCTCTGTTTTCTGTGAAAAAATGGGATGTGTTCACGTTGTGTTTTGGGGCATATCCTGTCGCGAGCGCTAGGCCTACCCACACAAGTGAGGTACCATTTTTATCGGGAGAATTGGGGGAACACTGGGTGGTAGGAAATTTGTCCCTCCTCTCAGATTCCAGAACTTTCTGTCACCGAAATGTGAGGAAAATGTTTTTTTTTGTGCCAAATTTTGAGGTTTGCAAAGGATTCTGGGTAACAGAACCTGTTCAGAGCCCCACAAGTCACCCCATCTTGGATTTCCCTAGGTCTCTGGTTTTCAAAAATGCACAGGTTTGGTAGGTTTCCCTAGTTGTCGGCTGAGGTAGAGGCCAAAATCTACAGGTAGGCACTTTGCAAAAAACAGCTCTGTTTTCTGTGAAAAAATGGGATGTGTTCACGTGGTGTTTTGGGGCATATCCTGTCGCGGGCTCTAGGCCTACCCACACAAGTGAGGTACCATTTTTATCGGGAGACTTGGGGAAACACTGGATGGAACGAAATTTGTGCCTCCTCTCAGATTTCAGAACTTTGTGGCACCGAAATGTGAGGAAAAGGTGTTTTTTTAGCCACATTTTTGAGGTTTGCAAAGGATTCTGGGTAACAGAACTTGGTCAGAGCCCCACATGTCACACCATCTTGGATTCCCCATGGTCTCTAGTTTTAAAAAATGCACAGGTTTGGTAAGTTTCCCTAGGTGCCGGCTGAGCTAGAGGCCAAAATCTACAGGTAGGCACTTTGCAAAAAACAGCTCTGTTTTCTTTCAAAAAATGGGATGTGTCCAGGTTGTGTTTTGGGGCGTATCCTGTCGCGGGCGCTAGGCCGACCCACACAAGTGAGGTTTCATTTTTATCGGGAGACTTGGGGAAACGCTGGGTGGAACGAAATTTGTGCCTCCTCTCAGATTTCAGAACTTTCTGGCACCAACATGTGTTTTTTTAGCCACATTTTGAGGTTTGCAAAGGATTCTGGGTAACAGAACCTGGTCAGAGCCCCACAAGTCACCCCATCTTGGATTCCCTAGGTCTCTAGTTTTCAAAAATACACAGGTTTGGTAGGTTTCCCTAGGTCCTGGCTGAGCTAGAGGCCAAAATCTACAGGTAGGCACTTTGCAAAAAACAGCTCTTATTTCTGTGAAAAAATGGGATTTGTTCACGGTGTGTTTTGGGGCATATACTGTCGCGGGCGCTAGGCCTACCCACACAAGTGAAGTACCATTTTTATCCGGAGACTTGGGGAAACGCTGGGTGGAAGGAAATTTGTCCCTCCTGTCAGATTCCAGAACTTTCTGTCACCGAAATGTGAGGAACATTTGTTTTTTTAGCCACATTTTGAGGTTTGCAAAGGATTCTGGGTAACAGAACCTGGTCAGAGCCCCACAAGTCAACCCATCTTGGATTCCCCTAGGTCTCTAGTTTTAAAAAATGCACAGGTTTGGTAGGTTTCCCTAGGTGCCGGCTGAGCTAGAGGCCAAAATCTACAGGTAGGCACTTTGCAAAAAACAGCTCTGTTTTCTGTGAAAAAATGGGATGTGTTCACGTTGTGTTTTGGGGCATATCCTGTCGCGAGCGCTAGGCCTACCCACACAAGTGAGGTACCATTTTTATCGGGAGAATTGGGGGAACACTGGGTGGAAGGAAATTTGTCCCTCCTCTCAGATTCCAGAACTTTCTGTCACCGAAATGTGAGGAAAATGTTTTTTTTTGTGCCAAATTTTGAGGTTTGCAAAGGATTCTGGGTAACAGAACCTGTTCAGAGCCCCACAAGTCACCCCATCTTGGATTTCCCTAGGTCTCTGGTTTTCAAAAATGCACAGGTTTGGTAGGTTTCCCTAGTTATCGGCTGAGGTAGAGGCCAAAATCTACAGGTAGGCACTTTGCAAAAAACAGCTCTGTTTTCTGTGAAAAAATGGGATGTGTTCACGTGGTGTTTTGGGGCATATCCTGTCGCGGGCTCTAGGCCTACCCACACAAGTGAGGTACCATTTTTATCGGGAGACTTGGGGGAATGCTGGGTGGAAGGAAATTTGTCCCTCCTCTCAGATTCCTGAACTTTCTGTCACCGAAATGTGAGGAAAATGTGTTTTTTTAGCCAAATTTTGTGGTTTGCAAAGGATTCTGGTAACAGAACCTGTTCAGAGCCCCACAAGTCACCCCAACCTGGATTCCCCTAGGTCTCTAGTTTTCAAAAATACACAGGTTTGGGAGGTTTCCCTAGGTGCCGGCTGAGCTAGAGGCCAAAATCTACAGGAAGGCACTTTGCAAAAAACAGCTCTGTTTTCTTTGAAAAAATGGGATGTGTTCACGTGGTGTTTTGGGGCATATCCTGTCGCGGGTGCTAGGCCTACCCACACAAGTGAGGTACTATTTTTATCGGGAGACTTGGGGGAACGCTGGGTGGAAGGAAATTTGTGCCTCCTCTCAGATTCCAGAACTTTCTGTCACCGAAATATGAGGAAAATGTGTTTTATTAGCCAAATGTTGAGGTTTGCAAAGGATTCTGGGTAACAGAACCTGGTCAGAGCACCACAAGTAACCCCATCTTGGATTCCCCATGGTCTCTAGTTTTAAAAAATGCACAGGTTTGGTAGGTTTCCCTAGGTGCCGGCTGAGCTAGAGGCCAAAATCTACAGGTAGGCACTTTGCAAAAAACAGCTCTGTTTTCTGTGAAAAAATGGGATGTGTTCACATTGTGTTTTGGGGCGTATCCTGTCGCGGGCGCTAGGCCTACACACACAAGTGAAGTACCATTTTTATCCGGAGACTTGGGGGAACGCTGGGTGGAAGGAAATTTGTCCCTCCTCTCAGATTCCAGAACTTTCTGTCACCGAAATGTGAGGAACATTTGTTTTTTTAGCCACATTTTGAGGTTTGCAAAGGATTCTGGGTAACAGAACCTGGTCAGAGCCCCACAAGTCACCCCATCTTGGATTCCCCTAGGTCTCTAGTTTTCAAAAATGCACAAGTTTGGTAGGTTTCCCTAGGTGCCGGCTGAGCTAGAGGCCAAAATCTACAGGTAGGCACTTTGCAAAAAACAGCTCTGTTTTCTGTGAAAAAATGGGATGTGTTCACGTTGTGTTTTGGGGCATATCCTGTCGCGAGCGCTAGGCCTACCCACACAAGTGAGGTACCATTTTTATCGGGAGACTTGGGGAACGCTGGGTGGAAGGAAAATTGTCCCTCCTCTCAGATTCCAGAACTTTCTGTCACCGAAATTTGAGGAAAATGTGTTTTTTTAGCCAAATGTTGAGGTTTGCAAAGGATTCTGGGTAACAGAACCTGGTCAGAGCCCCACAAGTCACCCCATCTTGGATTCCCCTAGTTCTCTAGTTTTCAAAAATGCACAGGTTTGGTAGGTTTCTCTAGGTGACGGCTGAGCTAGAGGCCAAAATCTACAGGTAGGCACTTTTCAAAAAACAGTTCTGTTTTCTGTGAAAAAATGGGATGTGTTCACGTAGTGTTTTGGGGCATATCCTGTCGCGGGCGCTAGGCCTACCCACACAAGTGAGGTATCATTTTTACCGGGAGACTTGGGGGAATGCTGGGTGGAAGGAAATTTGTCCCTCCTCTCAGATTCCAGAACTTTCTGTCACCGAAATGTGAGGAAAATGTTTTTTTTTTGCCAAATTTTGAGGTTTGCAAAGGATTCTGGGTAACAGAACCTGTTCAGAGCCCCACAAGTCACCCCATCTTGGATTTCCCTAGGTCTCTGGTTTTCAAAAATGCACAGGTTTGGTAGGTTTCCCTAGGTGTCGGCTGAGCTAGAGGCCAAAATCTACAGGTAGGCACTTTGCAAAAAACAGCTCTGTTTTCTGTGAAAAAATGGGATGTGTTCACATGGTGTTTTGGGGCATATCCTGTCGCGGGCTCTAGGCCTACCCACACAAGTGAGGTACCATTTTTATCGGGAGACTTGGGGGAATGCTGGGTGGAAGGAAATTTGTCCCTCCTCTCAGATTCCTGAACTTTCTGTCACCGAAATGTGAGGAAAATGTGTTTTTTTAGCCAAATTTTGTTGTTTGCAAAGGATTCTGGTAACAGAACCTGTTCAGAGCCCCACAAGTCACCCCAACCTGGATTCCCCTAGGTCTCTAGTTTTCAAAAATGCACAGGTTTGGGAGGTTTCCCTAGGTGCCGGGTGAGCTAGAGGCCAAAATCTACAGGTAGGCACTTTGAAAAAAACAGCTCTGTTTTCTTTGAAAAACTGGGATGTGTTCACGTGGTGTTTTGGGGCATATCCTGAGCGGGCGCTAGGCCTACGCACACAAGGGAGGTACCATTTTTATCGGGAGACTTGGGGGAACGCTGGGTGGAAGGAAATTTGTGCCTCCTCTCAGATTCCAGAACTTTCTGTCACCGAAATATGAGGAAAATGTGTTTTATTAGCCAAATGTTGAGGTTTGCAAAGGATTCTGGGTAACAGAACCTGGTCAGAGCCCCACAAGTCACCCCATCTTGGATTCCCCATGGTCCCTAGTTTTCAAAAATGCACAGGTTTGGTAGGTTTCCCTAGGTGCCGGCTGAGCTAGAGGCCAAAATCTACAGGTAGGTACGTTGCAAAAAACAGATCTGTTTTCTGTGAAAAAATGGGATGTGTTCACGTTGTGTTTTGGGGCGTATCCTGTCGCGGGCACTAGGCCTACACACACAAGTGAGGTATCATTTTTATCTGGAGACTTGGGGAAACACTGGGTGGAACGAAATTTGTGCCTCCTCTCAGATTTCAGAACTTCTGTCACCGAAATGTGAGGAAAATGTGTTTGTTTAGCCTAATTTTGAGGTTTGCAAAGGATTCTGGGTAACAGAACCTGGTCAGAGCCCCACAAGTCACCCCATCTTGGATTTCCCATGGTCTCTAGTTTTCAAAAATGCACAGGTTTGGTAGGTTTCCCTAGGTGCCGGCTGAGCTAGAGGCCAAAATCTACAGGTAGGCACTTTGCAAAAAACAGATCTGTTTTCTGTGAAAAAATGGGATGTGTTCACGTTGTGTTTTGGGGCATTTCCTGTCACGGGCGCTCGGCCTACCCACACAAGTGAGGTATCATTTTTATTGGGAGACTTGGGGAAACACTGGATGGAACGAAATTTGTGCCTCCTCTCAGATTTCAGAACTTTGTGGCACCGAAATGTGAGGAAAAGGTGTTTTATTAGCCACATTTTTGAGGTTTGCAAAGGATTCTGGGTAACAGAACCTGGTCAGAGCCCCACAAGTCACACCATCTTGGATTCCCCATGGTCTCTAGTTTTAAAAAATGCACAGGTTTGGTAGGTTTCCCTAGGTGCCGGCTGAGCTAGAGGCCAAAATCTACAGGTAGGCACTTTGCAAAAAACAGCTCTGTTTTCTTTCAAAAAATGGGATGTGTCCAGGTTGTGTTTTGGGGCGTATCCTGTCGCGGGCGCTAGGCCGACCCACACAAGTGAGGTTTCATTTTTATCGGGAGACTTGGGGAAACGCTGGGTGGAACGAAATTTGTGCCTCCTCTCAGATTTCAGAACTTTCTGGCACCAACATGTGTTTTTTTAGCCACATTTTGAGGTTTGCAAAGGATTCTGGGTAACAGAACCTGGTCAGAGCCCCACAAGTCACCCCATCTTGGATTCCCCTAGGTCTCTAGTTTTCAAAAATACAAAGGTTTGGTAGGTTTCCCTAGGTCCTGGCTGAGCTAGAGGCCAAAATCTACAGGTAGGCACTTTGCAAAAAACAGCTCTTATTTCTGTGAAAAAATGGGATTTGTTCACGGTGTGTTTTGGGGCATATACTGTCGCGGGCGCTAGGCCTACCCACACAAGTGAAGTACCATTTTTATCCGGAGACTTGGGGGAACGCTGGGTGGAAGGAAATTTGTCCCTCCTGTCAGATTCCAGAACTTTCTGTCACCGAAATGTGAGGAACATTTGTTTTTTTAGCCACATTTTGAGGTTTGCAAAGGATTCTGGGTAACAGAACCTGGTCAGAGCCCCACAAGTCAACCCATCTTGGATTCCCCTAGGTCTCTAGTTTTAAAAAATGCACAGGTTTGGTAGGTTTCCCTAGGTGCCGGCTGAGCTAGAGGCCAAAATCTACAGGTAGGCACTTTGCAAAAAACAGCTCTGTTTTCTGTGAAAAAATGGGATGTGTTCACGTTGTGTTTTGGGGCATATCCTGTCGCGAGCGCTAGGCCTACCCACACAAGTGAGGTACCATTTTTATCGGGAGAATTGGGGGAACACTGGGTGGAAGGAAATTTGTCCCTCCTCTCAGATTCCAGAACTTTCTGTCACCGAAATGTGAGGAAAATGTTTTTTTTTGTGCCAAATTTTGAGGTTTGCAAAGGATTCTGGGTAACAGAACCTGTTCAGAGCCCCACAAGTCACCCCATCTTGGATTTCCCTAGGTCTCTGGTTTTCAAAAATGCACAGGTTTGGTAGGTTTCCCTAGTTGTCGGCTGAGGTAGAGGCCAAAATCTACAGGTAGGCACTTTGCAAAAAACAGCTCTGTTTTCTGTGAAAAAATGGGATGTGTTCACGTGGTGTTTTGGGGCATATCCTGTCGCGGGCTCTAGGCCTACCCACACAAGTGAGGTACCATTTTTATCGGGAGACTTGGGGAAACACTGGATGGAACGAAATTTGTGCCTCCTCTCAGATTTCAGAACTTTGTGGCACCGAAATGTGAGGAAAAGGTGTTTTTTTAGCCACATTTTTGAGGTTTGCAAAGGATTCTGGGTAACAGAACCTGGTCAGAGCCCCACAAGTCACACCATCTTGGATTCCCCATGGTCTCTAGTTTTAAAAAATGCACAGGTTTGGTAGGTTTCCCTAGGTGCCGGCTGAGCTAGAGGCCAAAATCTAAAGGTAGGCACTTTGCAAAAAACAGCTCTGTTTTCTTTCAAAAAATGGGATGTGTCCAGGTTGTGTTTTGGGGCGTATCCTGTCGCGGGCGCTAGGCCGACCCACACAAGTGAGGTTTCATTTTTATCGGGAGACTTGGGGAAACGCTGGGTGGAACGAAATTTGTGCCTCCTCTCAGATTTCAGAACTTTCTGGCACCAACATGTGTTTTTTTAGCCACATTTTGAGGTTTGCAAAGGATTCTGGGTAACAGAACCTGGTCAGAGCCCCACAAGTCACCCCATCTTGGATTCCCCTAGGTCTCTAGTTTTCAAAAATACACCGGTTTGGTAGGTTTCCCTAGGTCCTGGCTGAGCTAGAGGCCAAAATCTACAGGTAGGCACTTTGCAAAAAACAGCTCTTATTTCTGTGAAAAAATGGGATTTGTTCACGGTGTGTTTTGGGGCATATACTGTCGCGGGCGCTAGGCCTACCCACACAAGTGAAGTACCATTTTTATCCGGAGACTTGGGGGAACGCTGGGTGGAAGGAAATTTGTCCCTCCTGTCAGATTCCAGAACTTTCTGTCACCGAAATGTGAGGAACATTTGTTTTTTTAGCCACATTTTGAGGTTTGCAAAGGATTCTGGGTAACAGAACCTGGTCAGAGCCCCACAAGTCAACCCATCTTGGATTCCCCTAGGTCTCTAGTTTTAAAAAATGCACAGGTTTGGTAGGTTTCCCTAGGTGCCGGCTGAGCTAGAGGCCAAAATCTACAGGTAGGCACTTTGCAAAAAACAGCTCTGTTTTCTGTGAAAAAATGGGATGTGTTCACGTTGTGTTTTGGGGCATATCCTGTCGCGAGCGCTAGGCCTACCCACACAAGTGAGGTACCATTTTTATCGGGAGAATTGGGGGAACACTGGGTGGAAGGAAATTTGTCCCTCCTCTCAGATTCCAGAACTTTCTGTCACCGAAATGTGAGGAAAATGTTTTTTTTTGTGCCAAATTTTGAGGTTTGCAAAGGATTCTGGGTAACAGAACCTGATCAGAGCCCCACAAGTCACCCCATCTTGGATTTCCCTAGGTCTCTGGTTTTCAAAAATGCACAGGTTTGGTAGGTTTCCCTAGTTGTCGGCTGAGGTAGAGGCCAAAATCTACAGGTAGGCACTTTGCAAAAAACAGCTCTGTTTTCTGTGAAAAAATGGGATGTGTTCACGTGGTGTTTTGGGGCATATCCTGTCGCGGGCTCTAGGCCTACCCACACAAGTGAGGTACCATTTTTATCGGGAGACTTGGGGGAATGCTGGGTGGAAGGAAATTTGTCCCTCCTCTCAGATTCCTGAACTTTCTGTAAACGAAATGTGAGGAAAATGTGTTTTTTTAGCCAAATTTTGTGGTTTGCAAAGGATTCTGGTAACAGAACCTGTTCAGAGCCCCACAAGTCACCCCAACCTGGATTCCCCTAGGTCTCTAGTTTTCAAAAATACACAGGTTTGGGAGGTTTCCCTAGGTGCCGGCTGAGCTAGAGGCCAAAATCTACAGGTAGGCACTTTGCAAAAAACAGCTCTGTTTTCTTTGAAAAAATGGGATGTGTTCACGTGGTGTTTTGGGGCATATCCTGTCGCGGGCGCTAGGCCTACCCACACAAGTGAGGTACTATTTTTATCGGGAGACTTGGGGGAACGCTGGGTGGAAGGAAATTTGTGCCTCCTCTCAGATTCCAGAACTTTCTGTCACCGAAATATGAGGAAAATGTGTTTTATTAGCCAAATGTTGAGGTTTGCAAAGGATTCTGGGTAACAGAACCTGGTCAGAGCCCCACAAGTCACCCCATCTTGGATTCCCCATGGTCCCTAGTTTTCAAAAATGCACAGGTTTGGTAGGTTTCCCTAGGTGCCGGCTGAGCTAGAGGCCAAAATCTACAGGTAGGCACTTTGCAAAAAACAGATCTGTTTTCTGTGAAAAAATGGGATGTGTTCACGTTGTGTTTTGGGGCATTTCCTGTCACGGGCGCTAGGCCTACCCACACAAGTGAGGTATAATTTTTATCGGGAGACTTGGGGATACACTGGATGGAACGAAATTTGTGCCTCCTCTCAGATTTCAGAACTTTCTGGCACCGAAATGTGAGGAAAATGTGTTTTTTTAGCCACATTTTTGAGGTTTGCAAAGGATTCTGGGTAACAGAACCTGGTCAGAGCCCCACAAGTCACCCCATCTTGGATTCCCCATGGTCTCTAGTTTTAAAAAATGCACAGGTTTGGTAGGTTTCCCTAGGTGCCGGCTGAGCTAGAGGCCAAAATCTACAGGTAGGCACTTTGCAAAAAACATCTCTGTTTTCTTTCAAAAATTGGGATGTGTCCACGTTGTGTTTTGGGGCATATCCTGTCGAGGGCGCTAGACCTACCCACACAAGGGAGCTATCATTTTCATCAGGAGACTTGGGGTAACGCTGGGTGGAAGGAAATTTGTGGCTCCTCTCAGATTCCAGAACTTTCTGTCACAGAAATGTGAGGAACATGTGTTTTTTTAGCCACATTTTGAGGTTTGCAAAGGATTCTGGGTAACAGAGCCTGGTCAGAGCCCCACAAGTCACCCCATCTTGGATTCCTCTAGGTCTCTAGTTTTCAAAAATGCACAGGTTTTGTAGGTTTCCTTAGTTGCCGGCTGTGCTAGAGGCCAAAATCTACAGGTAGGCACTTTGCAAAAAACAGCTCTGTTTTCTGTGAAAAAATGGGATGAGTTCACGTTGTGTTTTGGGGCATATCCTGTCACGGGCGCTAGGCCTACCCACACAAGTGAGGTATCATTTTTATCGGGAGACTTGGGGAAACACTGGGTGGAACGAAATTTGTGCCTTCTCTCAGATTTCAGAACTTTCTGCCACCGAAATGTGAGGAAAATGTGTTTTTTTAGCCACATTTTTGAGGTTTGCAAAGGATTCTGGGTAACAGAACCTGGTCAGAGCCCCACAAGTCACCCCATCTTGGATTCCCCATGGTCTCTAGTTTTAAAAAATGCACAGGTTTGGTAGGTTTCCCTAGGTGCTGGCTGAGCTAGAGGCCAACATCTACAGGTAGGCACTTTGCAAAAAACAGCTCTGTTTTCTGTGAAAAAATGGGATGTGTTCACGTTGTGTTTTGGGGCGTATCCTGTCGCGGGCGCTAGGCCTACACACACAAGTGAGGTATCATTTTTATCGGGAGACTTGGGGAAACACTGGGTGGAACGAAATTTGTGCCTCCTCTCAGATTTCAGAACTTTCTATCACCAAAATGTGAGTAAAATGTGTTTGTTTAGCCAAATTTTGAGGTTTGCAAAGGATTCTGGGTAACAGAACCTGGTCAGAGCCCCACAAGTCACCCCATCTTGGATTCCCCATGGTCTCTAGTTTTCAAAAATGCACAGGTTTGGTAGGTTTCCTTAGGTGCCGGCTGAGCTAGAGGCCAAAATCTACAGGTAGGCAATTTGCAAAAAACAGTTCTGTTTTCAGTGAAAAAATGGGATGTGTTCACGTTGTGTTTTGGGGCATATCCTGTTGCGGGCGCTAGGCCTACCCACACAAGTGAGGTATCATTTTTATCGGGAGACTTGGGGGAATGCTGGGTGGAAGGAAATTTGTCCCTCCTCTCAGATTCCAGAACTTTCTGTCACCGAAATGTGAGGAAAATGTGTTGTTTCTTGCCAAATTTTGAGGTTTGCAAAGGATTCTGGGTAACAGAACCTGGTCAGAGCCCCACAAGTCACCCCAACTTGGATTCCCCTAGGTCTCTAGTTTTCACAAATGCACAGGTTTCGTAGGTTTCCCTAGGTGCCGGCTGAGCTAGAGGCCAAAATCTACAGGTTGGCACTTTGCAAAAAACAGGTCTGTTTTCTGTGAAAAAATGGGATGTGTTCACGTTGTGTTTTGGGGCATATCCTGTCGCGGGCGCTAGGCCTACCCACACAAGTGAGGTATCATTTTTATCGGGAGACTTGGGGAAACACTGGGTGGAACGAAATTTGTGCCTCCTCTTATATTTCAGAACTTTCTGTCACCGAAATGTGAGGTAAATGTGTTTTTTTAGCCAAATTTTGAGGTTTGCAAAGGATTCTGGGTAACATAACCTGGTCAGAGCCCCACAAGTCACCCCATCTTGGATTCCCCATGGTCCCTAGTTTTCAAATATGCACAGGTTTGATAGGTTTCCCTAGGAGCCGGCTGAGCTAGAGGCCAAAATCTACAGGTAGGTATGTTGCAAAAAATAGCTCTGTTTTCTGTGAAAAAATGGGATGTGTTCACGTTCTGTTTTGGGGCGTATCCTGTCGCGGGCACTAGGCCTACACACACAAGTGAGGTATCATTTTTATCTGGAGACTTGGGGAAACACTGGGTGGAACGACATTTGTGCCTCCTCTCAGATTTCAGAACTTTCTGTCACCGAAATGTGAGGAAAATGTGTTTGTTTAGCCAAATTTTGAGGTTTGCAAAGGATTCTGGGTAACAGAACCTGTTCAGAGCCCCACAAGTCACCCCATCCTGGATTCCCCTAGGTCTCTAGTTTTCAAAAATGCACAGGTTTGGTAGGTTTCCCTAGGTGCCGGCTGAGCTAGAGGCCAAAATCTACAGGTAGGCACTTTGCAAAAAACAGGTCTGTTTTCTGTGAAAAAATGGGATGTGTTCACGTTGTGTTTTGGGGCATATCCTGTCGCGGGCGCTAGGCCTACCCACACAAGTGAGGTACCATTTTTATCGGGAGACTTGGGGGAACGCTGGGTGGAAGGAAATTTGTGCCTCCTCTCAGATTCCAGAACTTTCTGTCACCGAAATATGAGGAAAATGTGTTTTATTAGCCAAATGTTGAGGTTTGCAAAGGATTCTGTGTAAGAGAACTTGGTCAGAGCCCCACAAGTCACCCTATCTTGGAATCCCCTATGTCTCTAGTTTTCAAAAATGCACTGGTTTGGTAGGTTTCCCTAGGTGCCGGCTGAGCTAGAGGCCAAAATCTACAGGTAGGCACTTTGCAAAAAACAGTTCTGTTTTCTGTGAAAAAATGGGATGTGTTCACGTGGTGTTTTGGGGCATATCCTGTCGCGGGCGCTAGGCCTACCCACACAAGTGAGGTACCATTTTTATCGGGAGACTTGGGGGAATGCTGGGTGGAAGGAAATTTGTGCCTCCTCTCAGATTCCAGAACTTTCTGTCACCGAAATGTGAGGAAAATGTGTTTTTTTAGCCAAATTTTGAGGTTTGCAAAGGATTCTGGTAACTGAACCTGTTCAGAGCCCCACAAGTCACCCCATCCTGGATTCCCGTAGGTCTCTAGTTTTCAAAAATGCACAGGTTTGGTAGGTTTCCCTAGGTGCCGGCTGAGCTAGAGGCCAAAATCTACAGGTAGGCACTTTGCAAAAAACAGCTCTGTTTTCTGTGAAAAAATGGGATGTGTTCACATTGTGTTTTGGGGGGTATCCTGTCGCGGGCGCTAGGCCTACACACACAAGTGAGGTATCATTTTTATCTGGAGACTTGGGGAAACACTGGGTGGAACGAAATTTGTGCCTCCTCTCAGATTTCAGAACTTTCTGTCACCGAAATGTGAGGAAAATGTGTTTGTTTAGCCAAATTTTGAGGTTTGCAAAGGATTCTGGGTAACAGAACCTGGTCAGAGCCCCACAAGTCACCCCATCTTGGATTCCCCATGGTCTCTAGTTTTAAAAAAGGCACAGGTTTGGTAGGTTTCCTTAGGTGCCGGCTGAGCTAGAAGCCAAAATCTACAGGTAGGCACTTTGCAAAAAACAGTTCTGTTTTCTGCGAAAAAATGGGATGTGTTCAAGTAGTGTTTTGGGGCATATCCTGTCGCGGGCGCTAGGCCTACCCACACAAGTGAGGTATCATTTTAACCGGGAGACTTGGGGGAATGCTGGGTGGAAGGAAATTTGTCCCTCCTCTCAGATTCCAGAACTTTCTGTCACCGAAATGTTAGGAAAATGTTTTTTTTTTTGCCAAATTTTGAGGTTTGCAAAGGATTCTGGGTAACAGAACCTGTTCAGAGCCCCACAAGTCACCCCATCTTGGATTTCCATAGGTCTCTGGTTTTCAAAAGTGCACAGGTTTGGTAGGTTTCCCTAGGTGTCGGCTGAGCTAGAGGCCAAAATCTACAGGTAGGCACTTTGCAAAAAACAGCTCTGTTTTCTGTGAAAAAATGGGATGTGTTCACGTGGTGTTTTGGGGCATATCCTGTCGCGGGCTCTAGGCCTACCCACACAAGTGAGGTACCATTTTTATCGGGAGACTTGGGGGAATGCTGGGTGGAAGGAAATTTGTCCCTCCTCTCAGATTCCTGAACTTTCTGTCACCGAAATGTGAGGAAAATGTGTTTTTTGAGCCAAATTTTGTGGTTTGCAAAGGATTCTGGTAACAGAACCTGTTCAGAGCCCCACAAGTCACCCCAACTTGGATTCCCCTAGGTCTCTAGTTTTCAAAAATGCACAGGTTTGGGAGGTTTCCCTAGGTGCCGGCTGAGCTAGAGGCCAAAATCTACAGGTAGGCACTTTGCAAAAAACAGCTCTGTTTTCTTTGAAAAAATGGGATGTGTTCACGTGGTGTTTTGGGGCATATCCTGTCGCGGGCGCTAGGCCTACCCACACAAGTGAGGTACCATTTTTATCGGGAGACTTGGGGGAACGCTGGGTGGAAGGAAATTTGTGCCTCCTCTCAGATTCCAGAACTTTCTGTCACCGAAATATGAGGAAAATGTGTTTTATTAGCCAAATGTTGAGGTTTGCAAAGGATTCTGGGTAACAGAACCTGGTCAGAGCCCCACAAGTCACCCCATCTTGGATTCCCCATGGTCCCTAGTTTTCAAAAATGCACAGGTTTGGTAGGTTTCCCTAGGTGCCGGCTGAGCTAGAGGCCAAAATCTACAGGTAGGTACGTTGCAAAAAACAGATCTGTTTTCTGTGAAAAAATGGGATGTGTTCACGTTGTGTTTTGGGGCGTATCCTGTCGCGGGCGCTAGGCCTACACACACAAGTGAGGTATCATTTTTATCTGGAGACTTGGGGAAACACTGGGTGGAACGAAATTTGTGCCTCCTCTCAGATTTCAGAACTTCTGTCACCGAAATGTGAGGAAAATGTGTTTGTTTAGCCTAATTTTGAGGTTTGCAAAGGATTCTGGGTAACAGAACCTGGTCAGAGCCCCACAAGTCACCCCATATTGGATTCCCCTAGGTCTCTAGTTTTCAAAAATGCACAGGTTTGGTAGGTTTCCCCAGGTGCCGGCTGAGCTAGAGGCCAAAATCTACAGGTAGGCACTTTGCAAAAAACAGATCTGTTTTCTGTGAAAAATTGGGATGTGTTCACGTTGTGTTTTGGGGCATTTCCTGTCACGGGCGCTAGGCCTACCCACACAAGTGAGGTATCATTTTTATCGGGAGACTTGGGGAAACACTGGATGGAACGAAATGTGTGCCTCCTCTCAGATTTCGGAACTTTCTGGCACCGAAATGTGAGGAAAATGTGTTTTTTTAGCCACATTTTTGAGGTTTGCAAAGGATTCTGGGTAACAGAACCTGGTCAGAGCCCCACAAGTCACCCCATCTTGGAATCCCCATGGACTCTAGTTTTAAAAAATGCCCAGGTTTGGTAGGTTTCCCTAGGTGCCGGCTGAGCTAGAGGCCAAAATCTACAGGTAGGCACTTTGCAAAAAACAGCTCTGTTTTCTGTGAAAAAATGGGATGTGTTCACGTTGTGTTTTGGGGCGTATCCTGTCGCGGGCGCTAGGCCTACACACACAAGTGAGGTATTATTTTTATCGGGAGACTTGGGGAAACACTGGGTGGAACGAAATTTGTGCCTCCTCTCAGATTTCAGAACTTTCTGTCACCGAAATGTGAAGAAAATGTGTTTTTTTTGCCAAATTTTGAGGTTTGCAAAGGATTCTGGGTAACAGAACCTGTTCAGAGCCCCACAAGTCACCCCATCTTGGATTCCCCTAGGTCTCTAGTTTTCAAAAATGCACAGGTTTGGTAGGTTTCCTTAGGTGCCGGCTGAGCTAGAGGCCAAAATCTACAGGTAGGCACTTTGCAAAAAACACCTCTGTTTTCTTTCAAAAATTGGGATGTGTCCACGTTGTGTTTTGGGGCATATCCTGTCGCGGGCGCTAGACCTACCCACACAAGTGAGCTATAATTTTCATCGGGAGACTTGGGGTAACGCTGGGTGGAAGGAAAGTTGTGGCTCCTCTCAGATTCCAGAACTTTCTGTCACAGAAATGTGAGGAACATGTGTTTTTTTAGCCACATTTTGAGGTTTGCAAAGGATTCTGGGTAACAGAGCCTGGTCAGAGCCCCACAATCACCCCATCTTGGATTCCTCTAGGTCTCTAGTTTTCAAAAATGCACAGGTTTCGTAGGTTTCCTTAGGTGCCAGCTGAGCTAGAGGCCAAAATCTACAGGTAGGCACTTTGCAAAAAACAGCTCTGTTTTCTGTGAAAAAATGGGATGAGTTCACGTTGTGTTTTGGGGCATATCCTGTCACGGGCGCTAGGCCTACCCACACAAGTGAGGTATCATTTTTATCAGGAGACTTGGGGAAACGCTGGGTGGAAGGAAATTTGTCCCTCCTCTCAGATTCCAGAACTTTCTGTCACCGAAATGTGAGGAACATGTGTTTTTTTAGCCACATTTTGAGGTTTGCAAATGATTCTCTGTAACAGAACCTGGTCAGAGCCCCAAAAGTCACCCCATCTTGGATTCCCCTAGGTCTCTAGTTTTAAAAAATGCACAGGTTTGGTAGGTTTCTCTAGGTGCCGGCTGAGCTAGAGGCCAAAATCTACAGGTAGGCACTTTGCAAAAAACAGCTCTGTTTTCTGTGAAAAAATGGGATGTGTTCACGTTGTGTTTTGGGGCATATCCTGTCGCGGGCGCTAAGCCTACCCACACAAGTGAGGTATCATTTTTATCGGGAGACTTGGGGGAATGCTGGGTGGAAGGAAATGTATCCCTCCTCTCAGATTCCAGAACTTTCTGTCACCGAAATGTGAGGAACATGTGTTTTTTTTTGCAACATTTTGAGGTTTGCAAAGGATACTGGGTAACAGAGGCTGGTCAGAGCCCCACAAGTCACCCCATCTTGGATTCCTCTAGGTCTCTAGTTTTCAAAAATGCACAGGTTTGGTAGGTTTCCCTAGGTGCCGGCTGAGCAAGAGGCCAAAATCTACAGGTAGGCTTTTTGCAAAAAATAGCACTGTTTTCTGTCAAAAAATGGGATGTGTCCACGTTACGTTTTGGGGCATATCCTGTCGCGGGCGCTAGGCCTACCCACACAAGTGAGGTATCATTTTTATCGGGAGACTTGGGGGAAAGCTGTGTGGAAGGAAATTTGTCCCTCCTCTCAGATTCTAGAACTTTCTGAGACCGAAATGTGAGGAACATGTGTTTTTTTAGCCACATTTTGAGGTTTGCAAAGGATTCTGGGTAACAAAGCCTGGTCAGAGCCCCACAAGTCACCCCATCTTGGATTCCTCTAGGTCTCTAGTTTTCAAAAATGCACAGGTTTGGTAGGTTTCCCTAGGTGCCAGCTGAGCTAGAGGCCAAAATCTACAGGTAGGCACTTTGCAAAAAACAGCTCTGTTTTCTGTGAAAAAATGGGATGAGTTCACGTTGTGTTTTGGGGCATATCCTGTCACGGGCGCTAGGCCTACCCACACAAGTGAGGTACCATTTTTATCGGGAGACTTGGGGGAACGCTGGGTGGAAGGAAATTTGCCCCTCCTCTCAGATTCCAGAACTTTCTGTCACCGAAATGTGAGGAAAATGAGTTTTTTTTTGCCAAATTTTGAGGTTTGCAAAGGATTCTGGGTAACAGAACCTGGTCAGAGCCCCACAAGTCACCCCATCTTGGAATCCCCTAGGTCTCTAGTTTTCAAAAATGCACAGGTTTGGTAGGTTTCTCTAGGTGACTGCTGAGCTAGAGGCCAAAATCTACAGGTAGGCACTTTGCAAAAAAGAGCTCTGTTTTCTTTCAAAAAATGGGATGTGTCCAGGTTGTGTTTTGGGGCGTATCCTGTCGCGGGCGCTAGGCCGACCCACACAAGTGAGGTTTCATTTTTATCGGGAGACTTGGGGAAACGCTGGGTGGAACGAAATTTGTGGCTCCTCTCAGATTTCAGAACTTTCTGGCACCAAAATGTGTTTTTTTAGCCACATTTTGAGGTTTGCAAAGGATTCTGGGTAACAGAACCTGGTCAGAGCCCCACAAGTCACCCCATCCTGGATTCCCCAGGTCTCTAGTTTTCAAAAATACACAGGTTTGGTAGGTTTCCCTAGGTCCTGGCTGAGCTAAAGGCCAAAATCTACAGGTAGGCACTTTGCAAAAAACAGCTCTTTTTTCAGTGAAAAAGTGGGATGTGTTCACGGTGTGTTTTGGGGCATATACTGTCGCGGGCGCTAGGCCTACCCACACAAGTGAAGTACCATTTTTATCCGGAGACTTGGGGGAACGCTGGGTGGAAGGAAATTTGTCCCTCCTCTCAGATTCCAGAACTTTCTGTCACCGAAATGTGAGGAACATTTGTTTTTTTAGCCACATTTTGAGGTTTGCAAAGGATTCTGGGTAACAGAAGCTGGTCAGAGCCCCACAAGTCACCCCATCTTGGATTCCCCTAGGTCTCTAGTTTTAAAAAATGCACAGGTTTGGTAGGTTTCCCTAGGTGCCGGCTGAGCTAGAGGCCAAAATCTACAGGTAGGCACTTTGCAAAAAACAGATCTGTTTTCTGTGAAAAAATGGGATGTGTTCACGTTGTGTTTTGGGGCATATCCTGTCGCGAGCGCTAGGCCTACCCACACAAGTGAGGTACCATTTTTATCGGGAGACTTGGGGGAACGCTGGGTGGAAGGAAAATTGTCCCTCCTCTCAGATTCCAGAACTTTCTGTCACCGAAATTTGAGGAAAATGTGTTTTTTTAGCCAAATGTTGAGGTTTGCAAAGGATTCTGGGTAACAGAACCTGGTCAGAGCCCCACAAGTCACCCCATCTTGGATTCCCCTAGTTCTCTAGTTTTCAAAAATGCACAGGTTTGGTAGGTTTCTCTAGGTGACGGCTGAGCTAGAGGCCAAAATCTACAGGTAGGCACTTTTCAAAAAACAGTTCTGTTTTCTGTGAAAAAATGGTATGTGTTCACGTAGTGTTTTGGGGCATATCCTGTCGCGGGCGCTAGGCCTACCCACACAAGTGAGGTATCATTTTTACCGGGAGACTTGGGGGAATGCTGGGTGGAAGGAAATTTGTCCCTCCTCTCAGATTCCAGAACTTTCTGTCACCGAAATGTGAGGAAAATGTTTTTTTTTTGCCAAATTTTGAGGTTTGCAAAGGATTCTGGGTAACAGAACCTGTTCAGAGCCCCACAAGTCACCCCATCTTGGATTTACCTAGGTCTCTGGTTTTCAAAAATGCACAGGTTTGGTAGGTTTCCCTAGGAGTCGGCTGAGCTAGAGGCCAAAATCTACAGGTAGGCACTTTGCAAAAAACAGCTCTGTTTTCTGTGAAAAAATGGGATGTGTTCACGTTGTGTTTTGGGGCATATCCTGTCGCGGGCTCTAGGCCTACCCACACAAGTGAGGTACCATTTTTATCGAGAGACTTGGGGAAATGCTGGGTGGAAGGAAATTTGTCCCTCCTCTCAGATTCCTGAACTTTCTGTCACCGAAATGTGAGGAAAATGTGTTTTTTTAGCCAAATTTTGTGGTTTGCAAAGGATTCTGGTAACAGAACCTGTTCAGAGCCCCACAAGTCACCCCTACCTGGATTCCCCTAGGTCTCTAGTTTTCAAAAATGCACAGATTTGGGAGGTTTCCCTAGGTGCCGGGTGAGCTAGAGGCCAAAATCTACAGGTAGGCACTTTGAAAAAAACAGCTCTGTTTTCTTTGAAAAAATGGGATGTGTTCACGTGGTGTTTTGGGGCATATCCTGTGGCGGGCGCTAGGCCTACCCACACAAGTGAGGTACCATTTTTATCGGGAGACTTGGGGGAACGCTGGGTGGAAGGAAAGTTGTGCCTCCTCTCAGATTCCAGAACTTTCTGTCACTGAAATATGAGGAAAATGTGTTTTATTAGCCAAATGTTGAGGTTTGCAAAGGATTCTGGGTAACAGAACCTGGTCAGAGCCCCACAAGTCACCCCATCTTGGATTCCCCATGGTCCCTAGTTTTCAAAAATGCACAGGTTTGGTAGGTTTCCCTAGGTGCCGGCTGAGCTAGAGGCCAAAATCTACAGGTAGGTACGTTGCAAAAAACAGATCTGTTTTCTGTGAAAAAATGGGATGTGTTCACGTTGTGTTTTGGAGCGTATCCTGTCGCGGGCGCTAGGCCTACACACACAAGTGAGGTATCATTTTTATCTGGAGACTTGGGGAAACACTGGGTGGAACGAAATTTGTGCCTCCTCTCAGATTTCAGAACTTCTGTCACCGAAATGTGAGGAAAATGTGTTTGTTTAGCCTAATTTTGAGGTTTGCAAAGGATTCTGGGTAATAGAACCTGGTCAGAGCCCCACAAGTCACCCCATCTTGGATTCCCCTAGGTCTCTAGTTTTCAAAAATGCACAGGTTTGGTAGGTTTCCCCAGGTGCCGGCTGAGCTAGAGGCCAAAATCTACAGGTAGGCACTTTGCAAAAAACAGATCTGTTTTCTGTGAAAAAATGGGATGTGTTCACGTTGTGTTTTGGGGCATTTCCTGTCACGGGCGCTAGGCCTACCCACACAAGTGAGGTATCATTTTTATCGGGAGACTTGGGGAAACACTGGATGGAACGAAATTTGTGCCTCCTCTCAGATTTCAGAACTTTCTGGCACCGAAATGTGAGGAAAATGTGTTTTTTTAGCCACATTTTTGAGGTTTGCAAAGGATTCTGGGTAACAGAACCTGGTCAGAGCCCCACAAGTCACCCCATCTTGGAATCCCCATGGTCTCTAGTTTTAAAAAATGCACAGGTTTGGTAGGTTTCCCTAGGTGCCGGCTGAGCTAGAGGCCAAAATCTACAGGTAGGCACTTTGCAAAAAACAGCTCTGTTTTCTGTGAAAAAATGGGATGTGTTCACGTTGTGTTTTGGGGCGTATCCTGTCGCGGGCGCTAGGCCTACACACACAAGTGAGGTATCATTTTTATCGGGAGACTTGGGGAAACACTGGGTGGAACGAAATTTGTGCCTCCTCTCAGATTTCAGAACTTTCTGTCACCGAAATGAGAGAGAAAATGTGTTTTTTTTGCCAAATTTTGAGGTTTGCAAAGGATTCTGGGTAACAGAACCTGGTCAGAGCCCCACAAGTCACCCCATCTTGGATTCCCCTAGGTCTCTAGTTTTCAAAAATGCACAGGTTTGGTAGGTTTCCTTAGGTGCCGGCTGAGCTAGAGGCCAAAATCTACAGGTAGGCACTTTGCAAAAAACACCTCTGTTTTCTTTCAAAAATTGGGATGTGTCCACGTTGTGTTTTGGGGCATATCCTGTCGCGGGCGCTAGACCTACCCACACAAGTGAGCTATCATTTTCATCGGGAGACTTGGGGTAACGCTGGGTGGAAGGAAATTTGTGGCTCCTCTCAGATTCCAGAACTTTCTGTCACCGAAATGTGTGGAACATGTGTTTTTTTAGCCACATTTTGAGGTTTGCAAAGGATTCTGGGTAACAGAGCCTGGTCAGAGCCCCACAATCACCCCATCTTGGATTCCTCTAGGTCTCTAGTTTTCAAAAATGCACAGGTTTCGTAGGTTTCCTTAGGTGCCGGCTGAGCTAGAGGCCAAAATCTACAGGTAGGCACTTTGCAAAAAACAGCTCTGTTTTCTGTGAAAAAATGGGATGAGTTCACGTTGTGTTTTGGGGCATATCCTGTCACGGGCGCTAGGCCTACCCACACAAGTGAGGTATCATTTTTATCGGGAGACTTGGGGAAACGCTGGGTGGAAGGAAATTTGTCCCTCCTCTCCGATTCCAGAACTTTCTGTCACCGAAATGTGAGGAACAAGTGTTTTTTTAGCCAAATTTTGAGGTTTGCAAATGATTCTCTGTAACAGAACCTGGTCAGAGCCCCAAAAGTCACCCCATCTTGGATTCCCCTAGGTCTCTAGTTTTAAAAAATGCACAGGTTTGGTAGGTTTCTCTAGGTGCCGGCTGAGCTAGAGGCCAAAATCTACAGGTAGGCACTTTGCAAAAAACAGCTCTGTTTTCTGTGAAAAAATGGGATGTGTTCACGTTGTGTTTTGGGGCATATCCTGTCGCGGGCGCTAGGCCTACCCACACAAGTGAGGTATCATTTTTATCGGGAGACTTGGGGGAATGCTGGGTGGAAGGAAATTTATCCCTCCTCTCAGATTCCAGAACTTTCTGTCACCGAAATGTGAGGAACATGGGTTTTTTTTGCCACATTTTGAGGTTTGCAAAGGATACTGGGTAACAGAGGCTGGTCAGAGCCCACAAGTCACCCCATCTTGGATTCCTCTAGGTCTCTAGTTTTCAAAAATGCACAGGTTTGGTAGGTTTCCCTAGGTGCCGGCTGAGCTAGAGGCCAAAATCTACAGGTAGGCACTTTGCAAAAAACAGCTCTGTTTTCTGTGAGAAAATGGGATGAGTTCACGTTGTGTTTTGGGGCATATCCTGTCACGGGCGCTAGGCCTACCCACACAAGTGAGGTACCATTTTTATCAGGAGACTTGGGGGAACGCTGGGTGGAAGGAAATTTGTCCCTCCTCTCAGATTCCAGAACTTTCTGTCACCGAAATGTGAGGAAAATGTGTTTTTTTTTGCCAACTTTTGAGGTTTGCAAAGGATTCTGGGTAACAGAACCTGGTCAGAGCCCCACAAGTCACCCCATCTTGGAATCCCCTAGGTCTCTAGTTTTCAAAAATGCACAGGTTTGGTAGGTTTCTCTAGGTGACTTCTGAGCTAGAGGCCAAAATCTACAGGTAGGCACTTTGCAAAAAACAGCTCTGTTTTCTTTCAAAAAATGGGATGTGTCCAGGTTGTGTTTTGGGGCGTATCCTGTCGCGGGCGCTAGGCCGACCCACACAAGTGAGGTTTCATTTTTATCGGGAGACTTGGGGAAACGCTGGGTGGAACGAAATTTGTGCCTCCTCTCAGATTTCAGAACTTTCTGGCACCAAAATGTGTTTTTTTAGCCACATTTTGAGGTTTGCAAAGGATTCTGGGTAACAGAACCTGGTCAGAGCCCCACAAGTCACCCCATCTTGGATTCCCCTAGGTCTCTAGTTTTCAAAAATACACAGGTTTGGTAGGTTTCCCTAGGTCCTGGCTGAGCTAGAGGCCAAAATCTACAGGTAGGCACTTTGCAAAAAACAGCTCTTTTTTCAGTGAAAAAATGGGATGTGTTCACGGTGTGTTTTGGGGCATATACTGTCGCGGGCGCTAGGCCTACCCACACAAGTGAAGTACCATTTTTATCCGGAGACTTGGGGGAACGCTGGGTGGAAGGAAATTTGTCCCTCCTCTCAGATTCCAGAACTTTCTGTCACCGAAATTTGAGGAAAATGTGTTTTTTTAGCCAAATGTTGAGGTTTGCAAAGGATTCTGGGTAACAGAACCTGGTCAGAGCACCACAAGTCACCCCATCTTGGATTCCCCTAGTTCTCTAGTTTTCAAAAATGCACAGGTTTGGTAGGTTTCTCTAGGTGACGGCTGAGCTAGAGGCCAAAATCTACAGGTAGGCACTTTTCAAAAAACAGTTCTGTTTTCTGTGTAAAAATGGGATGTGTTCACGTAGTGTTTTGGGGCATATGCTGTCGCGGCCGCTAGGCCTACCCACACAAGTGAGGTATCATTTTTACCGGGAGACTTGGGGGAATGCTGGGTGGAAGGAAATTAGTCCCTCCTCTCAGATTCCAGAACTTTCTGTCACCGAAATGTGAGGAAAATGTTTTTTTTTTGCCAAATTTTGAGGTTTGCAAAGGATTCTGGGTAACAGAACCTGTTCAGAGCCCCACAAGTCACCCCATCTTGGATTTCCCTAGGTCTCTGGTTTTCAAAAATGCACAGGTTTGGTAGGTTTCCCTAGGTGTCGGCTGAGCTAGAGGCCAAAATCTACAGGTAGGCACTTTGCAAAAAACAGCTCTGTTTTCTGTGAAAAAATGGGATGTGTTCACGTGGTGTTTTGGGGCATATCCTGTCGCGGGCTCTAGGCCTACCCACACAAGTGAGGTACCATTTTTATCGGGAGACTTGGGGGAATGCTGGGTGGAAGGAAATTTGTCCATCCTCTCAGATTCCTGAACTTTCTGTCAGCGAAATGTGAGGAAAATGTGTTTTTTTGGCCAAATTTTGTGGTTTGCAAAGGATTCTGGTAACAGAACCTGTTCAGAGCCCCACAAGTCACCCCAACCTGGATTCCCCTAGGTCTCTAGTTTTCAAAAATGCACAGGTTTGGGAGGTTTCCCTAGGTGCCGGGTGAGCTAGAGGCCAAAATCTACAGGTAGGCACTTTGAAAAAAACAGCTCTGTTTTCTTTGAAAAAATGGGATGTGTTCTTGGGTGTTTTGGGGCATATCCTGTGGCGGGCGCTAGGCCTACCCACACAAGTGAGGTACCATTTTTATCGGGAGACTTGGGGGAACGCTGGGTGGAAGGAAATTTGTGCCTCCTCTCAGATTCCAGAACTTTCTGTCACCGAAATATGAGGAAAATGTGTTTTATTAGCCAAATGTTGAGGTTTGCAAAGGATTCTGGGTAACAGAACCTGGTCAGAGCCCCACAAGTCACCCCATCTTGGATTCCCCATGGTCCCTAGTTTTCAAAAATGCACAGGTTTGGTAGGTTTCCCTAGGTGCCGGCTGAGCTAGAGGCCAAAATCTACAGGTAGGTACGTTGCAAAAAACAGATCTGTTTTCTGTGAAAAAATGGGATGTGTTCACGTTGTGTTTTGGGGCGTATCCTGTCGCGGGCGCTAGGCCTACACACACAAGTGAGGTATCATTTTTATCTGGAGACTTGGGGAAACACTGGGTGGAACGAAATTTGTGCCTCCTCTCAGATTTCAGAACTTCTGTCACCGAAATGTGAGGAAAATGTGTTTGTTTAGCCTAATTTTGAGGTTTGCAAAGGATTCTGGGTAACAGAACCTGGTCAGAGCCCCACAAGTCACCCCATCTTGGATTCCCCATGGTCTCTAGTTTTCAAAAATGCACAGGTTTGGTAGGTTTCCCTAGGTGCCGGCTGAGCTAGAGGCCAAAATCTACAGGTAGGCACTTTGCAAAAAACAGATCTGTTTTCTGTGAAAAAATGGGATGTGTTCACGTTGTGTTTTGGGGCATTTCCTGTCACGGGCGCTAGGCCTACCCACACAAGTGAGGTATCATTTTTATCGGGAGACTTGGGGAAACACTGGATGGAACGAAATTTGTGCCTCCTCTCAGATTTCAGAACTTTCTGTCAACGAAATGTGAGGAAAATGTGTTTTTTTTGCCAAATTTTGAGGTTTGCAAAGGATTCTGGGTAACAGAACCTGGTCAGAACCCCACAAGTCACCCCATCTTGCATTCCCCTAGGTCTCTAGTTTTCAAAAATGCACAGGTTTGGTAGGTTTCCCTAGGTGCCAGCTGAGCTAGAGGCCAAAATCTACAGGTAGGTACTTTGCAAAAAACACCTCTGTGTTCTTTCAAAAATTGGGATGTGTCCACGTTGTGTTTTGGGGCATATCCTGTCGCGGGCGCTAGACCTACCCACACAAGTGAGCTATCATTTTCATCGGGAGACTTGGGGAAACGCTGGGTGGAAGGAAATTTGTGGCTCCTCTCAGATTCCAGAACTTTCTTTCACAGAAATGTGAGGAACATGTGTTTTTTTAGCCACATTTTGAGGTTTGCAAAGGATTCTGTGTAACAGAGCCTGGTCAGTGCCCCAAAAGTCACCCCATCTTGGATTCCCCTAGGTCTCTAGTTTTCAAAAATGCACAGGTTTGGTAGGTTTCTCTAGGTGCTGGCTGAGCTAGAGGCCAAAATCTACAGGTAGGCACTTTGCAAAAAACAGCTCTGTTTTCTGTGAAAAAATGGGATGTGTTCACGTTGTGTTTTGGGGCATATCCTGTCGCGGGCGCTAGGCCTACCCACACAAGTGAGGTACCATTTTTATCGGGAGACTTGGGGGAACGCTGGGTGGAGGGAAATTTGTGCCTCCTCTCAGATTCCAGAACTTTCTGTCACCGAAATATAAGGAAAATGTGTTTTATTAGCCAAATGTTGAGGTTTGCAAAGGATTCTGGGTAACAGAACCTGGTCAGAGCCCCACAAGTCACCCCATCTTGGATTCCCCATGGTCCCTAGTTTTCAAAAAAGCACAGGTTTGGTAGGTTTCCCTAGGTGCCGGCTGAGCTAGAGGCCAAAATCTACAGGTAGGTACGTTGCAAAAAACAGCTCTGTTTTCTGTGAAAAAATGGGATGTGTTCACGTTGTGTTTTGGGGCGTATCCTGTCGCGGGCGCTAGGCCTACACACACAAGTGAGGTATCATTTTTATCTGGAGACTTGGGGAAACACTGGGTGGAACGAAATTTGTGCCTCCTCTCAGATTTCAGAACTTTCTGTCACCGAAATGTGAGGAACATGTGTTTTTTTTTGCCACATTTTGAGGTTTGCAAAGGATTCTGGGTAACAGAACCTGGTCAGAGCCTCACAAGTCACCCCATCTTGGATTCCCCTAGGTCTCTAGTTTTCAAAAATGCACAGGTTTGGTAGGTTTCCCTAGGTGCCGGCTGAGCTAGAGGCCAAAATCTACAGGTAGGCACTTTGCAAAAAACAGCTCTGTTTTCTGTGAAAAAATGGGATGTGTTCACGTTGTGTTTTGGGGCATATCCTGTCGCGGGCGCTAGGCCTACCCACACAAGTGAGGTATCATTTTTATCGGGAGACTTGGGGGAACGCTGGGTGGAAGGAAATTTGTCCCTCCTCTCAGATTCCAGAACTTTCTGTCACCGAAATGTGAGGAAAATGTGTTTTTTTTTGCCAAATTTTGAGGTTTGCAAAGGATTCTGGGTAACAGAACCTTGTCAGAGCCCCACAAGTCACCCCATATTGGATTCCCCTAGGTCTCTAGTTTTCAAAAATACACAGGTTTGGTAGGTTTCCCTAGGTGCCGGCTGAGCAAGAGACCAACATCTACAGGTAGGCACTTTGCAAAAAAACACCTCTGTTTTCTTTAAAAAAATGGGATGTGTCCACGTTGTGTTTTGGGTCATATCCTGTCGCGGGCGCTAGACCTACCCACACAAGTGAGGTATCATTTTCATTGGGAGACTTGGGGTAACGCTGGGTGGAAGGAAATTTGTGGCTCCTCTCAGATTCCAGAACTTTCTGTCACAGAAATGTGAGGAACATGTGTTTTTTTAGCCACATTTTGAGGTTTGCAAAGGATTCTGGGTAACAAAGCCTGGTCAGAGCCCCACAAGTCACCCCATCTTGGATTCCTCTAGGTCTCTAGTTTTCAAAAATGCACAGGTTTGGTAGGTTTCCCTAGGTGCCGGCTGAGCTAGAGGCCAAATTCTACAGGTAGGTACGTTGCAAAAAATAGCTCTGTTTTCTGTGAAAAAATGGGATGTGTTCACGTTCTGTTTTGGGGCGTATCCTGTCGTGGGCGCTAGGCCTACACACACAAGTGAGGTATCATTTTTATCTGGAGACTTGGGGAAACACTGGGTGGAACGAAATTTGTGCCTCCTCTCAGATTTCAGAACTTTCTGTCACCGAAATGTGAGGAAAATGTGTTTGTTTAGCCACATTTTGAGGTTTGCAAAGGATTCTGGGTAACAGAACCTGTTCAGAGCCCCACAAGTCACCCCATCCTGGATTCCCCTAGGTCTCTAGTTTTCAAAAATGCACAGGTTTGGGAGGTTTCCCTAGGTGCCGGCTGAGCTAGAGGCCAAAATCTACAGGTAGGCACTTTGCAAAAAACAGGTCTGTTTTCTGTGAAAAAATGGGATGTGTTCACGTTGTGTTTTGTGGCAAATCCTGTCGCGGGCGCTAGGCCTACCCACACAAGTGAGGTACCATTTTTATCGGGAGACTTGGGGGAACGCTGGGTGGAAGGAAATTTGTGCCTCCTCTCAGATTCCAGAACTTTCTGTCACCGAAATATGAGGAAAATGTGTTTTATTAGCCAAATGTTGAGGTTTGCAAAGGATTCTGTGTAAGAGAACTTGGTCAGAGCCCCACAAGTCACCCTATCTTGGAATCCCCTATGTCTCTAGTTTTCAAAAATGCACTGGTTTGGTAGGTTTCCCTAGGTGCCGGCTGAGCTAGAGGCCAAAATCTACAGGTAGGCACTTTGCAAATAACACCCCTGTTTTCCTTCAAAAAATTGTATGTTTCCACATTGTGCTTTGGGGCATTTCCTGTCATGGGCGCTACGCCTACCCACACAAGTGAGGTATCATTTTTATCGGGAGACTTGGGGAAACACTGGGTGGAACGAAATTTGTGCCTCCTCTCAGATTTCAGAACTTTCTGGCACCGAAATGTGAGGAAAATGTGTTTTTTTAGCCACATTTTTGAGGTTTGCAAAGGATTCTGGGTAACAGAACCTGGTCAGAGCCCCACAAGTCACCCCATCTTGGATCCCCCTAGGTCTCTAGTTTTAAAAAATACACAGGTTTGGTAGGTTTCCCTAGGTGCCGGCTGAGCAAGAGACCAACATCTACAGGTAGGCACTTTGCAAAAAACAGTTCTGTTTTCTGTGAAAAAATGGGATGTGTTCACGTTGTGTTTTGGGGCATATCCTGTTGCGGGCGCTAGGCCTACCCACACAAGTGAGGTATCATTTTTATCGGGAGACTTGGGGGAAAGCTGTGTGGAAGGAAATTTGTCCCTCCTCTCAGATTCTAGAACTTTCTGACACCGAAATGTGAGGAACATGTGTTTTTTTAGCCACATTTTGAGGTTTGCAAAGGATTCTGGGTAACAGAACCTGGTCAGAGCCCCACAAGTCACCCCATCTTGGATTCCCCTAGGTCTCTAGTTTTCAAAAATGCACAGGTTTGGTAGGTTTCCCTAGGTGCCGGCTGAGCTAGAGGCCAAAATCTACAGGTAGGCACTTTGCAAAAAACAGCTCTGTTTTCTGTGAAAAAATGGGATGTGTTCACGTTGTGTTTTGGGGCATATCCTGTCGCGGGCGCTAGGCCTACCCACAAAAGTGAGGTATCATTTTTATCGGGAGACTTGGGGGAACGCTGGGTGGAAGGAAATTTGTCCCTCCTCTCAGATTCCAGAACTTTCTGTCACCGAAATGTGAGTAAAATGTGTTTTTTTTGGCCAAATTTTGAGGTTTGCAAAGGATTCTGGGTAACAGAACCTTGTCAGAGCCCCACAAGTCACCCCATATTGGATTCCCCTAGGTCTCTAGTTTTCATAAATACACAGGTTTGGTAGGTTTCCCTAGGTGCCGGCTGAGCAAGAGACCAACATCTACAGGTAGGCACTTTGCAAAAAAACACATCTGTTTTCTTTAAAAAAATGGGATGTGTCCACGTTGTGTTTTGGGGCATATCCTGTCGCGGGCGCTAGACCTACCCACACAAGTGAGGTATCATTTTCATTGGGAGACTTGGGGTAACGCTGGGTGGAAGGAAATTTGTCCCTCCTCTCAGATTCCAGAACTTTCTGTCACCGAAATGTGAGGAACATTTGTTTTTTTAGCCACATTTTGAGGTTTGCAAAGGATTCTGGGTAACAGAACCTGGTCAAAGCCCCAAAAGTCACCCCATCTTGGATTCCCCTAGGTCTCTAGTTTTCAAAAATGCACAGGTTTGGTAGGTTTCCCTAGGTGCCGGCTGAGCTAGAGGCCAAAATCTACAGGTAGGCACTTTGCAAAAAACAGCTCTGTTTTCTGTGAAAAAATGGGATGTGTTCACGTTGTGTTTTGGGGCATATCCTGTCGCGAGCGCTAGGCCTACCCACACAAGTGAGGTACCATTTTTATCGGGAGACTTGGGGGAACGCTGGGTGGAAGGAAAATTGTCCCTCCTCTCAGATTCCAGAACTTTCTGTCACCGAAATTTGAGGAAAATGTGTTTTTTTAGCCAAATGTTGAAGTTTGCAAAGGATTCTGGGTAACAGAACCTGGTCAGAGCCCCACAAGTCACCCCATCTTGGATTCCCCTAGTTCTCTAGTTTTCAAAAATGCACAGGTTTGGTAGGTTTCTCTAGGTGACGGCTGAGCTAGAGGCCAAAATCTACAGGTAGGCACTTTTCAAAAAACAGTTCTGTTTTCTGTGAAAAAATGGGATGTGTTCACGTAGTGTTTTGGGGCATATCCTGTCGCGGGCGCTAGGCCTACCCACACAAGTGAGGTATCATTTTTACCGGGAGACTTGGGGGAATGCTGGGTGGAAGGAAATTTGTCCCTCCTCTCAGATTCCAGAACTTTCTGTCACCGAAATGTGAGGAAAATGTTTTTTTTTTGCCAAATTTTGAGGTTTGCAAAGGATTCTGGGTAACAGAACCTGTTCAGAGACCCACAAGTCACCCCATCTTGGATTTACCTAGGTCTCTGGTTTTCAAAAATGCACAGGTTTGGTAGGTTTCCCTAGGTGTCGGCTGAGCTAGAGGCCAAAATCTACAGGTAGGCACTTTGCAAAAAACAGCTCTGTTTTCTGTGAAAAAATGGGATGTGTTCACGTGGTGTTTTGGGGCATATCCTGTCGCGGGCTCTAGGCCTACCCACACAAGTGAGGTACCATTTTTATCGAGAGACTTGGGGGAATGCTGGGTGGAAGGAAATTTGTCCCTCCTCTCAGATTCCTGAACTTTCTGTCACCGAAATGTGAGGAAAATGTGTTTTTTTAGCCAAATTTTGTGGTTTGCAAAGGATTCTGGTAACAGAACCTGTTCAGAGCCCCACAAGTCACCCCTACCTGGATTCCCCTAGGTCTCTAGTTTTCAAAAATGCACAGGTTTGGGAGGTTTCCCTAGGTGCCGGGTGAGCTAGAGGCCAAAATCTACAGGTAGGCACTTTGAAAAAAACAGCTCTGTTTTCTTTGAAAAAATGGGATGTGTTCACGTGGTGTTTTGGGGCATATCCTGTGGCGGGCGCTAGGCCTACCCACACAAGTGAGGTACCATTTTTATCGGGAGACTTGGGGGAACGCTGGGTGGAAGGAAATTTGTGCCTCCTCTCAGATTCCAGAACTTTCTGTCACTGAAATATGAGGAAAATGTGTTTTATTAGCCAAATGTTGAGGTTTGCAAAGGATTCTGGGTAACAGAACCTGGTCAGAGCCCCACAAGTCACCCCATCTTGGATTCCCCATGGTCCCTAGTTTTCAAAAATGCACAGGTTTGGTAGGTTTCCCTAGGTGCCGGCTGAGCTAGAGGCCAAAATCTACAGGTAGGTACGTTGCAAAAAACAGATCTGTTTTCTGTGAAAAAATGGGATGTGTTCACGTTGTGTTTTGGAGCGTATCCTGTCGCGGGCGCTAGGCCTACACACACAAGTGAGGTATCATTTTTATCTGGAGACTTGGGGAAACACTGGGTGGAACGAAATTTGTGCCTCCTCTCAGATTTCAGAACTTCTGTCACCGAAATGTGAGGAAAATGTGTTTGTTTAGCCTAATTTTGAGGTTTGCAAAGGATTCTGGGTAACAGAACCTGGTCAGAGCCCCACAAGTCACCCCATCTTGGATTCCCCTAGGTCTCTAGTTTTCAAAAATGCACAGGTTTGGTAGGTTTCCCCAGGTGCCGGCTGAGCTAGAGGCCAAAATCTACAGGTAGGCACTTTGCAAAAAACAGATCTGTTTTCTGTGAAAAAATGGGATGTGTTCACGTTGTGTTTTGGGGCATTTCCTGTCACGGGCGCTAGGCCTACCCACACAAGTGAGGTATCATTTTTATCGGGAGACTTGGGGAAACACTGGATGGAACGAAATTTGTGCCTCCTCTCAGATTTCAGAACTTTCTGGCACCGAAATGTGAGGAAAATGTGTTTTTTTAGCCACATTTTTGAGGTTTGCAAAGGATTCTGGGTAACAGAACCTGGTCAGAGCCCCACAAGTCACCCCATCTTGGAATCCCCATGGTCTCTAGTTTTAAAAAATGCACAGGTTTGGTAGGTTTCCCTAGGTGCCGGCTGAGCTAGAGGCCAAAATCTACAGGTAGGCACTTTGCAAAAAACAGCTCTGTTTTCTGTGAAAAAATGGGATGTGTTCACGTTGTGTTTTGGGGCGTATCCTGTCGCGGACGCTAGGCCTACACACACAAGTGAGGTATCATTTTTATCGGGAGACTTGGGGAAACACTGGGTGGAACGAAATTTGTGCCTCCTCTCAGATTTCAGAACTTTCTGTCACCGAAATGTGAAGAAAATGTGTTTTTTTTGCCAAATTTTGAGGTTTGCAAAGGATTCTGGGTAACAGAACCTGGTCAGAGCCCCACAAGTCACCCCATCTTGGATTCCCCTAGGTCTCTAGTTTTCAAAAATGCACAGGTTTGGTAGGTTTCCTTAGGTGCCGGCTGAGCTAGAGGCCAAAATCTACAGGTAGACACTTTGCAAAAAACACCTCTGTTTTCTTTCAAAAATTGGGATGTGTCCACGTTGTGTTTTGGGGCATATCCTGTCGCGGGCGCTAGACCTACCCACACAAGTGAGCTATCATTTTCATCGGGAGACTTGGGGTAACGCTGGGTGGAAGGAAATTTGAGGCTCCTCTCAGATTCCAGAACTTTCTGTCACCGAAATGTGAGGAACATGTGTTTTTTTAGCCACATTTTGAGGTTTGCAAAGGATTCTGGGTAACAGAGCCTGGTCAGAGCCCCACAATCACCCCATCTTGGATTCCTCTAGGTCTCTAGTTTTCAAAAATGCACAGGTTTCGTAGGTTTCCTTAGGTGCCGGCTGAGCTAGAGGCCAAAATCTACAGGTAGGCACTTTGCAAAAAACAGCTCTGTTTTCTGTGAAATAATGGGATGAGTTCACGTTGTGTTTTGGGGCATATCCTGTCACGGGCGCTAGGCCTACCCACACAAGTGAGGTATCATTTTTATCGGGAGACTTGGGGAAACGCTGGGTGGAAGGAAATTTGTCCCTCCTCTCAGATTCCAGAACTTTCTGTCACCGAAATGTGAGGAACATGTGTTTTTTTAGCCACATTTTGAGGTTTGCAAATGATTCTCTGTAACAGAACCTGGTCAGAGCCCCAAAAGTCACCCCATCTTGGATTCCCCTAGGTCTCTAGTTTTAAAAAATGCACAGGTTTGGTAGGTTTCTCTAGGTGCCGGCTGAGCTAGAGGCCAAAATCTACAGGTAGGCACTTTGCAAAAAACAGCTCTGTTTTCTGTGAAAAAATGGGATGTGTTCACGGTGTGTTTTGGGGCATATACTGTCGCGGGCGCTAGGCCTACCCACACAAGTGAAGTACCATTTTTATCCGGAGACTTGGGGGAACGCTGGGTGGAAGGAAATTTGTCCCTCCTCTCAGATTCCAGAACTTTCTGTCACCGAAATTTGAGGAAAATTTGTTTTTTTAGCCAAATGTTGAGGTTTGCAAAGGATTCTGGGTAACAGAACCTGGTCAGAGCCCCACAAGTCACCCCATCTTGGATTCCCCTAGTTCTCTAGTTTTCAAAAATGCACAGGTTTGGTAGGTTTCTCTAGGTGACGGCTGAGCTAGAGGCCAAAATCTACAGGTAGGCACTTTTCAAAAAACAGTTCTGTTTTCTGTGAAAAAATGGGATGTGTTCACGTAGTGTTTTGGGGCATATCCTGTCGCGGGCGCTAGGCCTACCCACACAAGTGAGGTATCATTTTTACCGGGAGACTTGGGGGAATGCTGGGTGGAAGGAAATTTGTCCCTCCTCTCAGATTCCTGAACTTTCTGTCAGCGAAATGTGAGGAAAATGTGTTTTTTTAGCCAAATTTTGTGGTTTGCAAAGGATTCTGGTAACAGAACCTGTTCAGAGCCCCCACAAGTCACCCCAACCTGGATTCCCCTAGGTCTCTAGTTTTCAAAAATGCACAGGTTTGGGAGGTTTCCCTAGGTGCCGGGTGAGCTAGAGGCCAAAATCTACAGGTAGGCACTTTGAAAAAAACAGCTCTGTTTTCTTTGAAAAAATGGGATGTGTTCACGTGGTGTTTTGGGGCATATCCTGTGGCGGGCGCTAGGCCTACCCACACAAGTGAGGTACAATTTTTATCGGGAAACTTGGGGGAACGCTGGGTGGAAGGAAATTTGTGCCTCCTCTCAGATTCCAGAACTTTCTGTCACCGAAATATGAGGAAAATGTGTTTTATTAGCCAAATGTTGAGGTTTGCAAAGGATTCTGGGTAACAGAACCTGGTCAGAGCCCCACAAGTCACCCCATCTTGGATTCCCCATGGTCCCTAGTTTTCAAAAATGCACAGGTTTGGTAGGTTTCCCTAGGTGCCGGCTGAGCTAGAGGCCAAAATCTACAGGTAGGTACGTTGCAAAAAACAGATCTGTTTTCTGTGAAAAAATGGGATGTGTTCACGTTGTGTTTTGGGGCGTATCCTGTCGCGGGCGCTAGGCCTACACACACAAGTGAGGTATCATTTTTATCTGGAGACTTGGGGAAACACTGGGTGGAACGAAATTTGTGCCTCCTCTCAGATTTCAGAACTTCTGTCACCGAAATGTGAGGAAAATGTGTTTGTTTAGCCTAATTTTGAGGTTTGCAAAGGATTCTGGGTAACAGAACCTGGTCAGAGCCCCACAAGTCACCCCATCTTGGATTCCCCATGGTCTCTAGTTTTCAAAAATGCACAGGTTTGGTAGGTTTCCCTAGGTGCCGGCTGAGCTAGAGGCCAAAATCTACAGGTAGGCACTTTGCAAAAAACAGATCTGTTTTCTGTGAAAAAATGGGATGTGTTCACGTTGTGTTTTGGGGCATTTCCTGTCACGGGCGCTAGGCCTACCCACACAAGTGAGGTATCATTTTTATCGGGAGACTTGGGGAAACACTGGATGGAACGAAATTTGTGCCTCCTCTCAGATTTCAGAACTTTCTGTCACCGAAATGTGAGGAAAATGTGTTTTTTTTGCCAAATTTTGAGGTTTGCAAAGGATTCTGGGTAACAGAACCTGGTCAGAACCCCACAAGTCACCCCATCTTGGATTCCCCTAGGTCTCTAGTTTTCAAAAATGCACAGGTTTGGTAGGTTTCCCTAGGTGCCGGCTGAGCTAGAGGCCAAAATCTACAGGTAGGTACTTTGCAAAAAACACCTCTGTTTTCTTTCAAAAATTGGGATGTGTCCACGTTGTGTTTTGGGGCATATCCTGTCGCGGGCGCTAGACCTACCCACACAAGTGAGCTATCATTTTCATCGGGAGACTTGGGGTAACGCTGGGTGAAAGGAAATTTGTGGCTCCTCTCAGATTCCAGAACTTTCTTTCACAGAAATGTGAGGAACATGTGTTTTTTTAGCCACATTTTGAGGTTTGCAAAGGATTCTGTGTAACAGAGCCTGGTCAGAGCCCCAAAAGTCACCCCATCTTGGATTCCCCTAGGTCTCTAGTTTTCAAAAATGCACAGGTTTGGTAGGTTTCTCTAGGTGCTGGCTGAGCTAGAGGCCAAAATCTACAGGTAGGCACTTTGCAAAAAACAGCTCTGTTTTCTGTGAAAAAATGGGATGTGTTCACGTTGTGTTTTGAGGCATATCCTGTCGCGGGCGCTAGGCCTACCCACACAAGTGAGGTACCATTTTTATCGGGAGACTTGGGGGAACGCTGGGTGGAAGGAAATTTGTGCCTCCTCTCAGATTCCAGAACTTTCTGTCATCGAAATATGAGGAAAATGTGTTTTATTAGCCAAATGTTGAGGTTTGCAAAGGATTCTGGGTAACAGAACCTGGTCAGAGCCCCACAAGTCACCCCATCTTGGATTCCCCATGGTCCCTAGTTTTCAAAAAAGCACAGGTTTGGTAGGTTTCCCTAGGTGCCGGCTGAGCTAGAGGCCAAAATCTACAGGTAGGTACGTTGCAAAAAACAGCTCTGTTTTCTGTGAAAAAATGGGATGTGTTCACGTTGTGTTTTGGGGCGTATCCTGTCGCGGGCGCTAGGCCTACACACACAAGTGAGGTATCATTTTTATCTGGAGACTTGGGGAAACACTGGGTGGAACGAAATTTGTGCCTCCTCTCAGATTTCAGAACTTTCTGTCACCGAAATGTGAGGAACATGTGTTTTTTTTTGCCACATTTTGAGGTTTGCAAAGGATTCTGGGTAACAGAACCTGGTCAGAGCCTCACAAGTCACCCCATCTTGGATTCCCCTAGGTCTCTAGTTTTCAAAAATGCACAGGTTTGGTAGGTTTCCCTAGGTGCCGGCTGAGCTAGAGGCCAAAATCTACAGGTAGGCACTTTGCAAAAAACAGCTCTGTTTTCTGTGAAAAAATGGGATGTGTTCACGTTGTGTTTTGGGGCTTATCCTGTCGCGGGCGCTAGGCCTACCCACACAAGTGAGGTATCATTTTTATCGGGAGACTTGGGGGAACGCTGGGTGGAAGGAAATTTGTCCCTCCTCTCAGATTCCAGAACTTGCTGTCACCGAAATGTGAGGAAAATGTGTTTTTTTTTGCCAAATTTTGAGGTTTGCAAAGGATTCTGGGTAACAGAACCTGTTCAGAGCCCCACAAGTCACCCCATCTTGGATTTCCCTAGGTCTCTGGTTTTCAAAAATGCACAGGTTTGGTAGGTTTCCCTAGGTGTCGGCTGAGCTAGAGGCCAAAATCTACAGGTAGGCACTTTGCAAAAAACAGCTCTGTTTTCTGTGAAAAAATGGGATGTGTTCACGTGGTGTTTTGGGGCATATCCTGTCGCGGGCTCTAGGCCTACCCACACAATTGAGGTACCATTTTTATCGGGAGACTTGGGGGAATGCTGGGTGGAAGGAAATTTGTCCCTCCTCTCAGATTCCTGAACTTTCTGTCAGCGAAATGTGAGGAAAATGTGTTTTTTTAGCCAAATTTTGTGGTTTGCAAAGGATTCTGGTAACAGAACCTGTTCAGAGCCCCCACAAGTCACCCCAACCTGGATTCCCCTAGGTCTCTAGTTTTCAAAAATGCACAGGTTTGGGAGGTTTCCCTAGGTGCCGGGTGAGCTAGAGGCCAAAATCTACAGGTAGGCACTTTGAAAAAAACAGCTCTGTTTTCTTTGAAAAAATGGGATGTGTTCACGTGGTGTTTTGGGGCATATCCTGTGGCGGGCGCTAGGCCTACCCACACAAGTGAGGTACCATTTTTATCGGGAGACTTGGGGGAACGCTGGGTGGAAGGAAATTTGTGCCTCCTCTCAGATTCCAGAACTTTCTGTCACCGAAATATGAGGAAAATGTGTTTTATTAGCCAAATGTTGAGGTTTGCAAAGGATTCTGGGTAACAGAACCTGGTCAGAGCCCCACAAGTCACCCCATCTTGGATTCCCCATGGTCCCTAGTTTTCAAAAATGCACAGGTTTGGTAGGTTTCCCTAGGTGCCGGCTGAGCTAGAGGCCAAAATCTACAGGTAGGTACGTTGCAAAAAACAGATCTGTTTTCTGTGAAAAAATGGGATGTGTTCACGTTGTGTTTTGGGGCGTATCCTGTCGCGGGCGCTAGGCCTACACACACAAGTGAGGTATCATTTTTATCTGGAGACTTGGGGAAACACTGGGTGGAACGAAATTTGTGCCTCCTCTCAGATTTCAGAACTTCTGTCACCGAAATGTGAGGAAAATGTGTTTGTTTAGCCTAATTTTGAGGTTTGCAAAGGATTCTGGGTAACAGAACCTGGTCAGAGCCCCACAAGTCACCCCATCTTGGATTCCCCATGGTCTCTAGTTTTCAAAAATGCACAGGTTTGGTAGGTTTCCCTAGGTGCCGGCTGAGCTAGAGGCCAAAATCTACAGGTAGGCACTTTGCAAAAAACAGATCTGTTTTCTGTGAAAAAATGGGATGTGTTCACGTTGTGTTTTGGGGCATTTCCTGTCACGGGCGCTAGGCCTACCCACACAAGTGAGGTATCATTTTTATCGGGAGACTTGGGGAAACACTGGATGGAACGAAATTTGTGCCTCCTCTCAGATTTCAGAACTTTCTGTCACCGAAATGAGAGGAAAATGTGTTTTTTTTGCCAAATTTTGAGGTTTGCAAAGGATTCTGGGTAACAGAACCTGGTCAGAACCCCACAAGTCACCCCATCTTGGATTCCCCTAGGTCTCTAGTTTTCAAAAATGCACAGGTTTGGTAGGTTTCCCTAGGTGCCGGCTGAGCTAGAGGCCAAAATCTACAGGTAGGTACTTTGCAAAAAACACCTCTGTTTTCTTTCAAAAATTGGGATGTGTCCACGTTGTGTTTTGGGGCATATCCTGTCGCGGGCGCTAGACCTACCCACACAAGTGAGCTATCATTTTCATCGGGAGACTTGGGGTAACGCTGGGTGGAAGGAAATTTGTGGCTCCTCTCAGATTCCAGAACTTTCTTTCACAGAAATGTGAGGAACATGTGTTTTTTTAGCCACATTTTGAGGTTTGCAAAGGATTCTGTGTAACAGAGCCTGGTCAGAGCCCCAAAAGTCACCCCATCTTGGATTCCCCTAGTCTCTAGTTTTCAAAAATGCACAGGTTTGGTAGGTTTCTCTAGGTGCTGGCTGAGCTAGAGGCCAAAATCTACAGGTAGGCACTTTGCAAAAAACAGCTCTGTTTTCTGTGAAAAAATGGGATGTGTTCACGTTGTGTTTTGGGGCATATCCTGTCGCGGGCGCTAGGCCTACCCACACAAGTGAGGTACCATTTTTATCGGGAGACTTGGGGGAACGCTGGGTGGAAGGAAATTTGTGCCTCCTCTCAGATTCCAGAACTTTCTGTCACTGAAATATGAGGAAAATGTGTTTTATTAGCCAAATGTTGAGGTTTGCAAAGGATTCTGGGTAACAGAACCTGGTCAGAGCCCCACAAGTCACCCCATCTTGGATTCCCCATGGTCCCTAGTTTTCAAAAAAGCACAGGTTTGGTAGGTTTCCCTAGGTGCCGGCTGAGCTAGAGGCCAAAATCTACAGGTAGGTACGTTGCAAAAAACAGCTCTGTTTTCTGTGAAAAAATGGGATGTGTTCACGTTGTGTTTTGGGGCGTATCCTGTCGCGGGCGCTAGGCCTACACACACAAGTGAGGTATCATTTTTATCTGGAGACTTGGGGAAACACTGGGTGGAACGAAATTTGTGCCTCCTCTCAGATTTCAGAACTTTCTGTCACCGAAATGTGAGGAACATGTGTTTTTTTTTGCCACATTTTGAGGTTTGCAAAGGATTCTGGGTAACAGAACCTGGTCAGAGCCTCACAAGTCACCCCATCTTGGATTCCCCTAGGTCTCTAGTTTTCAAAAATGCACAGGTTTGGTAGGTTTCCCTAGGTGCCGGCTGAGCTAGAGGCCAAAATCTACAGGTAGGCACTTTGCAAAAAACAGCTCTGTTTTCTGTGAAAAAATGGGATGTGTTCACGTTGTGTTTTGGGGCATATCCTGTCGCGGGCGCTAGGCCTACCCACACAAGTGAGGTATCATTTTTATCGGGAGACTTGGGGGAACGCTGGGTGGAAGGAAATTTGTCCCTCCTCTCAGATTCCAGAACTTGCTGTCACCGAAATGTGAGGAAAATGTGTTTTTGTTTGCCAAATTTTGAGGTTTGCAAAGGATTCTGGGTAACAGAACCTTGTCAGAGCCCCACAAGTCACCCCATATTGGATTCCCCTAGGTCTCTAGTTTTCAAAAATACACAGGTTTGGTAGGTTTCCCTAGGTGCCGGCTGAGCAAGAGACCAACATCTACAGGTAGGCACTTTGCAAAAAAACACCTATGTTTTCTTTAAAAAAATGGGATGTGTCCACGTTGTGTTTTGGGGCATATCCTGTCGCGGGCGCTAGACCTACCCACACAAGTGAGGTATCATTTTCATTGGGAGACTTGGGGTAACGCTGGGTGGAAGGAAATTTGTGGCTCCTCTCAGATTCCAGAACTTTCTGTCACAGAAATGTGAGGAACATGTGTTTTTTTAGCCACATTTTGAGGTTTGCAAAGGATTCTGGGTAACAAAGCCTGGTCAGAGCCCCACAAGTCACCCCATCTTGGATTCCTCTAGGTCTCTAGTTTTCAAAAATGCACAGGTTTGGTAGGTTTCCCTAGGTGCCGGCTGAGCTAGAGGCCAAATTCTACAGGTAGGTACGTTGCAAAAAATAGCTCTGTTTTCTGTGAAAAAATGGGATGTGTTCACGTTCTGTTTTGGGGCGTATCCTGTCGTGGGCGCTAGGCCTACACACACAAGTGAGATATCATTTTTATCTGGAGACTTGGGGAAACACTGGGTGGAACGAAATTTGTGCCTCCTCTCAGATTTCAGAACTTTCTGTCACCGAAATGTGAGGAAAATGTTTTTGTTTAGCCACATTTTGAGGTTTGCAAAGGATTCTGGGTAACAGAACCTGTTCAGAGCCCCACAAGTCACCCCATCCTGGATTCCCCTACGTCTCTAGTTTTAAAAAATGCACAGGTTTGGGAGGTTTCCCTAGGTGCCGGCTGAGCTAGAGGCCAAAATCTACAGGTAGGCACTTTGCAAAAAACAGGTCTGTTTTCTGTGAAAAAATGGGATGTGTTCACGTTGTGTTTTGTGGCATATCCTGTCGCGGGCGCTAGGCCTACCCACACAAGTGAGGTACCATTTTTATCGGGAGACTTGGGGGAACGCTGGGTGGAAGGAAATTTGTGCCTCCTCTCAGATTCCAGAACTTTCTGTCACCGAAATATGAGGAAAATGTGTTGTATTAGCCAAATGTTGAGGTTTGCAAAGGATTCTGTCTTAGAGAACTTGGTCAGAGCCCCACAAGTCACCCTATCTTGGAATCCCCTATGTCTCTAGTTTTCAAAAATGCACTGGTTTGGTAGGTTTCCCTAGGTGCCGGCTGAGCTAGAGGCCAAAATCTACAGGTAGGCACTTTGCAAATAACACCCCTGTTTTCCTTCAAAAAATTGTATGTTTCCACATTGTGCTTTGGGGCATTTCCTGTCACGGGCGCTACGCCTACCCACACAAGTGAGGTATCATTTTTATCGGGAGACTTGGGGAAACACTGGGTGGAACGAAATTTGTGCCTCCTCTCAGATTTCAGAACTTTCTGGCACCGAAATGTGAGGAAAATGTGTTTTTTTAGCCACATTTTTGAGGTTTGCAAAGGATTCTGGGTAACAAAGCCTGGTCAGAGCCCCACAAGTCACCCCATCTTGGATTCCTCTAGGTCTCTAGTTTTCAAAAATGCACAGGTTTGGTAGGTTTCCCTAGGTGCCGGCTGAGCTAGAGGCCAAATTCTACAGGTAGGTACGTTGCAAAAAATAGCTCTGTTTTCTGTGAAAAAATGGGATGTGTTCACGTTGTGTTTTGGGGCATATCCTGTTGCGGGCGCTAGGCCTACCCACACAAGTGAGGTATCATTTTTATCGGGAGACTTGAGGGAAAGCTGTGTGGAAGGAAATTTGTCCCTCCTCTCAGATTCTAGAACTTTCTGACACCGAAATGTGAGGAACATGTGTTTTTTTAGCCACATTTTGAGGTTTGCAAAGGATTCTGGGTAACAGAACCTGGTCAGAGCCCCACAAGTCACCCCATCTTTGATTCCCCTAGGTCTCTAGTTTTTAAAAATGCACAGGTTTGGTAGGTTTCCCTAGGTGCCGGCTGAGCTAGAGGCCAAAATCTACAGGTAGGCACTTTGCAAAAAACAGCTCTGTTTTCTGTGAAAAAATGGGATGTGTTCACGTTGTGTTTTGGGGCATATCCTGTCGCGGGCGCTAGGCCTACCCACACAAGTGAGGTATCATTTTTATCGGGAGACTTAGGGGAACGCTGGGTGGAAGGAAATTTGTCCCTCCTTTCAGATTCCAGAACTTTCTGTCACCGAAATGTTAGGAAAATGTGTTTTTTTTTTTGCCAAATTTTGAGGTTTGCAAAGGATTCTGGGTAACAGAACCTTGTCAGAGCCCCACAAGTCACCCCATATTGGATTCCCCTAGGTCTCTAGTTTTCAAAAATACACAGGTTTGGTAGGTTTCCCTAGGTGCCGGCTGAGCAAGAGACCAACATCTACAGGTAGGCACTTTGCAAAAAAAACACCTCTGTTTTCTTTAAAAAAATGGGATGTGTCCACGTTGTGTTTTGGGGCATATCCTGTCGCGGGCGCTAGACCTACCCACACAAGTGAGGTATCATTTTCATTGGGAGACTTGGGGTAACGCTGGGTGGAAGGAAATTTGTGGCTCCTCTCAGATTCCAGAACTTTCTGTCACAGAAATGTGAGGAACATGTGTTTTTTTAGCCACATTTTGAGGTTTGCAAAGGATTCTGGGTAACAAAGCCTGGTCAGAGCCCCACAAGTCACCCCATCTTGGATTCCTCTAGGTCTCTAGTTTTCAAAAATGCACAGGTTTGGTAGGTTTCCCTAGGTGCCGGCTGAGCTAGAGGCCAAAATCTACAGGTAGGCACTTTGCAAAAAACAGCTCTGTTTTCTGTGAAAAAATGGGATGTGTTCACGTTGTGTTTTGGGGCATATCCTGTCGCGGGCGCTAGGCCTACCCACACAAGTGAGGTACCATTTTTATCGGGAGACTTGGGGGAACGCTGGGTGGAAGGAAATTTGTGCCTCCTCTCAGATTCCAGAACTTTCTGTCACTGAAATATGAGGAAAATGTGTTTTATTAGCCAAATGTTGAGGTTTGCAAAGGATTCTGGGTAACAGAACCTGGTCAGAGCCCCACAAGTCACCCCATCTTGGATTCCCCATGGTCCCTAGTTTTCAAAAAAGCACAGGTTTGGTAGGTTTCCCTAGGTGCCGGCTGAGCTAGAGGCCAAAATCTACAGGTAGGTACGTTGCAAAAAACAGCTCTGTTTTCTGTGAAAAAATGGGATGTGTTCACGTTGTGTTTTGGGGCGTATCCTGTCGCGGGCGCTAGGCCTACACACACAAGTGAGGTATCATTTTTATCTGGAGACTTGGGGAAACACTGGGTGGAACGAAATTTGTGCCTCCTCTCAGATTTCAGAACTTTCTGTCACCGAAATGTGAGGAACATGTGTTTTTTTTTGCCACATTTTGAGGTTTGCAAAGGATTCTGGGTAACAGAACCTGGTCAGAGCCTCACAAGTCACCCCATCTTGGATTCCCCTAGGTCTCTAGTTTTCAAAAATGCACAGGTTTGGTAGGTTTCCCTAGGTGCCGGCTGAGCTAGAGGCCAAAATCTACAGGTAGGCACTTTGCAAAAAACAGCTCTGTTTTCTGTGAAAAAATGGGATGTGTTCACGTTGTGTTTTGGGGCATATCCTGTCGCGGGCGCTAGGCCTACCCACACAAGTGAGGTATCATTTTTATCGGGAGACTTGGGGGAACGCTGGGTGGAAGGAAATTTGTCCCTCCTCTCAGATTCCAGAACTTGCTGTCACCGAAATGTGAGGAAAATGTGTTTTTTTTTGCCAAATTTTGAGGTTTGCAAAGGATTCTGGGTAACAGAACCTTGTCAGAGCCCCACAAGTCACCCCATATTGGATTCCCCTAGGTCTCTAGTTTTCAAAAATACACAGGTTTGGTAGGTTTCCCTAGGTGCCGGCTGAGCAAGAGACCAACATCTACAGGTAGGCACTTTGCAAAAAAACACCTCTGTTTTCTTTAAAAAAATGGGATGTGTCCACGTTGTGTTTTGGGGCATATCCTGTCGCGGGCGCTAGACCTACCCACACAAGTGAGGTATCATTTTCATTGGGAGACTTGGGGTAACGCTGGGTGGAAGGAAATTTGTGGCTCCTCTCAGATTCCAGAACTTTCTGTCACAGAAATGTGAGGAACATGTGTTTTTTTAGCCACATTTTGAGGTTTGCAAAGGATTCTGGGTAACAAAGCCTGGTCAGAGCCCCACAAGTCACCCCATCTTGGATTCCTCTAGGTCTCTAGTTTTCAAAAATGCACAGGTTTGGTAGGTTTCCCTAGGTGCCGGCTGAGCTAGAGGCCAAATTCTACAGGTAGGTACGTTGCAAAAAATAGCTCTGTTTTCTGTGAAAAAATGGGATGTGTTCACGTTCTGTTTTGGGGCGTATCCTGTCGTGGGCGCTAGGCCTACACACACAAGTGAGGTATCATTTTTATCTGGAGACTTGGGGAAACACTGGGTGGAACGAAATTTGTGCCTCCTCTCAGATTTCAGAACTTTCTGTCACCGAAATGTGAGGAAAATGTGTTTGTTTAGCCACATTTTGAGGTTTGCAAAGGATTCTGGGTAACAGAACCTGTTCAGAGCCCCACAAGTCACCCCATCCTGGATTCCCCTAGGTCTCTAGTTTTCAAAAATGCACAGGTTTGGGAGGTTTCCCTAGGTGCCGGCTGAGCTAGAGGCCAAAATCTACAGGTAGGCACTTTGCAAAAAACAGGTCTGTTTTCTGTGAAAAAATGGGATGTGTTCACGTTGTGTTTTGTGGCATATCCTGTCGCGGGCGCTAGGCCTACCCACACAAGTGAGGTACCATTTTTATCGGGAGACTTGGGGGAACGCTGGGTGGAAGGAAATTTGTGCCTCCTCTCAGATTCCAGAACTTTCTGTCACCGAAATATGAGGAAAATGTGTTGTATTAGCCAAATGTTGAGGTTTGCAAAGGATTCTGTCTTAGAGAACTTGGTCAGAGCCCCACAAGTCACCCTATCTTGGAATCCCCTATGTCTCTAGTTTTCAAAAATGCACTGGTTTGGTAGGTTTCCCTAGGTGCCGGCTGAGCTAGAGGCCAAAATCTACAGGTAGGCACTTTGCAAATAACACCCCTGTTTTCCTTCAAAAAATTGTATGTTTCCACATTGTGCTTTGGGGCATTTCCTGTCACGGGCGCTACGCCTACCCACACAAGTGAGGTATCATTTTTATCGGGAGACTTGGGGAAACACTGGGTGGAACGAAATTTGTGCCTCCTCTCAGATTTCAGAACTTTCTGGCACCGAAATGTGAGGAAAATGTGTTTTTTTAGCCACATTTTTGAGGTTTGCAAAGGATTCTGGGTAACAAAGCCTGGTCAGAGCCCCACAAGTCACCCCATCTTGGATTCCTCTAGGTCTCTAGTTTTCAAAAATGCACAGGTTTGGTAGGTTTCCCTAGGTGCCGGCTGAGCTAGAGGCCAAATTCTACAGGTAGGTACGTTGCAAAAAATAGCTCTGTTTTCTGTGAAAAAATGGGATGTGTTCACGTTGTGTTTTGGGGCATATCCTGTTGCGGGCGCTAGGCCTACCCACACAAGTGAGGTATCATTTTTATCGGGAGACTTGGGGGAAAGCTGTGTGGAAGGAAATTTGTCCCTCCTCTCAGATTCTAGAACTTTCTGACACCGAAATGTGAGGAACATGTGTTTTTTAGCCACATTTTGAGGTTTGCAAAGGATTCTGGGTAACAGAACCTGGTCAGAGCCCCACAAGTCACCCCATCTTTGATTCCCCTAGGTCTCTAGTTTTTAAAAATGCACAGGTTTGGTAGGTTTCCCTAGGTGCCGGCTGAGCTAGAGGCCAAAATCTACAGGTAGGCACTTTGCAAAAAACAGCTCTGTTTTCTGTGAAAAAATGGGATGTGTTCACGTTGTGTTTTGGGGCATATCCTGTCGCGGGCGCTAGGCCTACCCACACAAGTGAGGTATCATTTTTATCGGGAGACTTAGGGGAACGCTGGGTGGAAGGAAATTTGTCCCTCCTCTCAGATTCAGAACTTTTCTGTCACCGAAATGTTAGGAAAATGTGTTTTTTTTTTTTGCCAAATTTTGAGGTTTGCAAAGGATTCTGGGTAACAGAACCTTGTCAGAGCCCCACAAGTCACCCCATATTGGATTCCCCCTAGGTCTCTAGTTTTCAAAAATACACAGGTTTGGTAGGTTTCCCTAGGTGCCCGGCTGAGCAAGAGACCAACATCTACAGGTAGGCACTTTGCAAAAAAACACCTCTGTTTTCTTTAAAAAAATGGGATGTGTCCACGTTGTGTTTTGGGGCATATCCTGTCGCGGGCGCTAGACCTACCCACACAAGTGAGGTATCATTTTCATTGGGAGACTTGGGGTAACGCTGGGTGGAAGGAAATTTGTGGCTCCTCTCAGATTCCAGAACTTTCTGTCACAGAAATGTGAGGAACATGTGTTTTTTTAGCCACATTTTGAGGTTTGCAAAGGATTCTGGGTAACAAAGCCTGGTCAGAGCCCCACAAGTCACCCCATCTTGGATTCCTCTAGGTCTCTAGTTTTCAAAAATGCACAGGTTTGGTAGGTTTCCCTAGGTGCCGGCTGAGCTAGAGGCCAAATTCTACAGGTAGGTACGTTGCAAAAAATAGCTCTGTTTTCTGTGAAAAAATGGGATGGTGTTCACGTTCTGTTTTGGGGCGTATCCTGTCGTGGGCGCTAGGCCTACACACACAAGTGAGGTATCATTTTTATCTGGAGACTTGGGGAAACACTGGGTGGAACGAAATTTGTGCCTCCTCTCAGATTTCAGAACTTTCTGTCACCGAAATGTGAGGAAAATGTGTTTGTTTAGCCACATTTTGAGGTTTGCAAAGGATTCTGGGTAACAGAACCTGTTCAGAGCCCCACAAGTCACCCCATCCTGGATTCCCCTAGGTCTCTAGTTTTCAAAAATGCACAGGGTTGGGAGGTTTCCCTAGGTGCCCCGGCTGAGCTAGAGGCCAAAATCTACAGGTAAGGCACTTTGCAAAAAACAGGTCTGTTTTCTGTGAAAAAATGGGATGTGTTCACGTTGTGTTTTGTGGCATATCCTGTCGCGGGCGCTAGGCCTACCCACACAAGTGAGGTACCATTTTTATCGGGAGACTTGGGGGAACGCTGGGTGGAAGGAAATTTGTGCCTCCTCTCAGATTCCAGAACTTTCTGTCACCGAAATATGAGGAAAATCTGTTTTATTAGCCAAATGTTGAGGTTTGCAAAGGATTCTGTGTAAGAGAACTTGGTCAGAGCCCCACAAGTCACCCCATCTTGGATTCCTCTAGGTCTCTAGTTTTCAAAAATGCACAGGTTTGGTAGGTTTCCCTAGTGCCCCGGCTGAGCTAGAGGCCAAATTCTACAGGTAGGTACGTTGCAAAAAATAGCTCTGTTTTCTGTGAAAAAATGGGATGTGTTCACGTTCTGTTTTGGGGTGTATCCTGTCGTGGGCGCTAGGCCTACACACACAAGTGAGGTATCATTTTTATCTGGAGACTTGGGGAAACACTGGGTGGAACGAAATTTGTGCCTCCTCTCAGATTTCAGAACTTTCTGTCACCGAAATGTGAGGAAAATGTGTTTGTTTAGCCACATTTTGAGGTTTGCAAAGGATTCTGGGTAACAGAACCTGTTCAGAGCCCCACAAGTCACCCCATCCTGGATTCCCCTAGGTCTCTAGTTTTCAAAAATGCACAGGTTTGGGAGGTTTCCCTAGGTGCCGGCTGAGCTAGAGGCCAAAATCTACAGGTAGGCACTTTGCAAAAAACAGGTCTGTTTTCTGTGAAAAAATGGGATGTGTTCACGTTGTGTTTTGTGGCATATCCTGTCGCGGGCGCTAGGCCTACCCACACAAGTGAGGTACCATTTTTATCGGGAGACTTGGGGGAACGCTGGGTGGAAGGAAATTTGTGCCTCCTCTCAGATTCCAGAACTTTCTGTCACCGAAATATGAGGAAAATGTGTTTTATTAGCCAAATGTTGAGGTTTGCAAAGGATTCTGTGTAAGAGAACTTGGTCAAGAGCCCCACAAGTCACCCTATCTTGGAATCCCCTATGTCTCTAGTTTTCAAAAATGCACTGGTTTTGGTAGGTTTCCCTAGGTGCCGGCTGAGCTAGAGGCCAAAATCTACAGGTAGGCACTTTGCAAATAACACCCCTGTTTTTCCTTCAAAAAATTGTATGTTTCCACATTGTGCTTTGGGGCATTTCCTGTCACGGGCGCTACGCCTACCCACACAAGTGAGGTATCATTTTTATCGGGAGGACTTGGGGAAACACTGGGTGGAACGAAATTTGTGCTCCTCTCAGATTTCAGAACTTTCTGCTGGCACCGAAATGTGAGGAAAAATGTGTTTTTTTAAGCCACATTTTTGAGGTTTGCAAAGGATTCTGGGTAACAGACACCTGGTCAGAGCCCCACAAGTCACCCCATCTTGGGATTCCCCATGGTATCTAGTTTTAAAAAATGCACAGTTTGGTAGGTTTCCCTAGGTGCCGGCTGAGCTAGAGGCCAAAATCTACAGGTAGGCACTTTGCAAAAAACAGTTCTGTTTTCTGTGAAAAAATGGGATGGGTTCACGTGGTGTTTTGGGGGCATATCCTGTCGCGGGCGCTAGGCCTACCCACACAAGTGAGGTACCATTTTTATCGGGAGACTTGGGGGGAATGCTGGGTGGAAGGAAATTTGTGCCTCCTCTCAGATTCCAGAAATTTCTGTCACCGAAATGTGAGGAAAATGTGTTTTTTTTAGCCAAATTTTGAGGTTTGCAAAGGATTCTGGTAACTGAACCTGTTCAGAGCCCCACAAGTCACCCCATCCTGGATTCCCCTAGGTCTCTAGTTTCAAAAATGCACAGGTTTGGTAGGTTTCCCTAGGTGCCGGCTGAGCTAGAGGCCAAAATCTACAGGTAGGGCACTTTGCAAAAAACAGCTCTGTTTTCTGTGAAAAAATGGGATGTGTTCACATTGTGTTTTGGGGGGTATCCTGTCGCGGGCGCTAGGCCTACCCACACAAGTGAGGTATCATTTTTATCGGGAGACTTAGGGGAACGCTGGGTGGAAGGAAATTTGTCCCCTCCTCTCAGATTCCAGAACTTTCTGTCACCGAATGTTAGGAAAATGTGTTTTTTTTTTTTGCCAAATTTTGAGGTTTGCAAAGGATTCTGGGTAACAGAACCTTGTCAGAGCCCCACAAGTCACCCCATATTGGATTCCCCTAGGTCTCTAGTTTTCAAAAATACCACAGGTTTAGGTAGGTTTCCCTAGGTGCCCGGCTGAGCAAGAGACCAACATCTACAGGTAGGCACTTTGCAAAAAAACACCTCTGTTTTCTTTAAAAAAAATGGGATGTGTCCACGTTGTTGTTTTGGGGCATATCCTGTCGCGGGCGCTAGACCTACCCACACAAGTGAGGTATCATTTTCATTGGGAGACTTGGGGTAACGCTGGGTGAAAGGAAATTTGTGGCTCCTCTCAGATTCCAGAACTTTCTGTCACAGAATGTGAGGAACATGTGTTTTTTTAGCCACATTTTGAGGTTTGCAAAGGATTCTGGGTAACAAAGCCTGGTCAGAGCCCCACAAGTCACCCCATCTTGGATTCCTCTAGGTCTCTAGTTTTCAAAAATGCACAGGTTTGGTAGGTTTCCCTAGGTGCCGGCTGAGCTAGAGGCCAAATTCTAACAGGTAGGTAGGTTGCAAAAAATAGCTCTGTTTTCTGTGAAAAAATGGGATGTGTTCACGTTCTGTTTTGGGGCGTATCCTGTCGTGGGCGCTAGGCCTACACACACAAGTGAGGTATCATTTTTATCTGGAGACTTGGGGAAACACTGGGTGGAACGAAATTTGTGCCTCCTCTCAGATTTCAGAACTTTCTGTCACCGAAATGTGAGGAAAAATGTGTTTGTTTAGCCACATTTTGAGGTTTGCAAAGGATTCTGGGTAACAGAACCTGTTCAGAGCCCCACAAGTCACCCCATCCTGGATTCCCCTAGGTCTCTAGTTTTCAAAAATGCACAGGTTTGGGAGGTTTCCCTAGGTGCCGGCTGAGCTAGAGGCCAAAATCTACAGGTAGGCACTTTGCAAAAAACAGGTCTGTTTTCTGTGAAAAAATGGGATGTGTTGACGTTGTGTATTTGTGGCATATCCTGTCGCGGGCGCTAGGCCTACCCACACAAGTGAGGTACCATTTTTATCGGGAGACTTGGGGGGAACGCTGGGTGGAAGGAAATTTGTGCCTCCTCTCAGATTCCAGAACTTTCTGTCACCGAAATATGAGGAAAATGTGTTTTATTAGCCAAATGTTGAGGTTTGCAAAAGGATTCTGTGTAAGAGAACTTGGTCAGAGCCCCACAAGTCACCCTATCTTGGAATCCCCTATGTCTCTAGTTTTCAAAAATGCACTGGTTTGGTAGGTTTCCCTAGGTGCCGGCTGAGCTAGAGGCCAAAATCTACAGGTAGGCACTTTGCAAATAACACCCCTGTTTTCCTTCAAAAAATTGTATGTTTCCCACATTGTGCTTTGGGGCATTTCCTGTCACGGGCGCTACGCCTACCCACACAAGTGAGGTATCATTTTTATCGGGAGACTTGGGGAAACACTGGGTGGAACGAAATTTGTGCCTCCTCATCAGATTTCAGAACTTTCTGGCACCGAAATGTGAGGAAAATGTGTTTTTTTTAGCCACATTTTTGAGGTTTGCAAAGGGATTCTGGGTAACAAAGCCTGGTCAGAGCCCCACAAGTCACCCCATCTTGGAGGATTCCTCTAGGTCTCTAGTTTTCAAAAATGCACAGGTTTGGTAGGTTTCCCTAGGTGCCGGCTGAGCTAGAGGCCAAATTCTACAGGTAGGTACGTTGCAAAAAATAGCTCTGTTTTCTGTGAAAAAATGGGATGTGTTCACGTTGTGTTTTGGGGCATATCCTGTTGCGGGCGCTAGGCCTACCCACACAAGTGAGGTATCATTTTTATCGGGAGACTTGGGGGAAAGCTGTGTGGAAGGAAATTTGTCCCTCCTCTCAGATTCTAGAACTTTCTGACACCGAAATGTGAGGAACATGTGTTTTTTTAGCCACATTTTGAGGTTTGCAAAGGATTCTGGGTAACAGAACCTGGTCAGAGCCCCACAAGTCACCCCATCTTTGATTCCCCTAGGTCTCTAGTTTTTAAAAATGCACAGGTTTGGTAGGTTTCCCTAGGTGCCGGCTGAGCTAGAGGCCAAAATCTACAGGTAGGCACTTTGCAAAAAACAGCTCTGTTTTCTGTGAAAAAATGGGATGTGTTCACGTTGTGTTTTGGGGCATATCCTGTCGGCGGGCGCTAGGCCTACCCACACAAGTGAGAGGTATCATTTTTATCGGGAGACTTAGGGGAACGCTGGGTGGAAGGAAATTTGTCCCCTCCTCTCAGATTCCAGAACTTTCTGTCACCGAAATGTTAGGAAAATGTGTTTTTTTTTTTGCCAAATTTTGAGGTTTGCAAAGGATTCTGGGTAACAGAACCTTGTCAGAGCCCCACAAGTCACCCCATATTGGATTCCCCTAGGTCTCTAGTTTTCAAAAATACACAGGTTTGGTAGGTTTCCCTAGGTGCCGCTGAGCAAGAGACCAACATCTACAGGTAGGCACTTTGCAAAAAAACACCTCTGTTTTCTTTAAAAAAATGGGATGTGTCCACGTTGTGTTTTGGGGCATATCCTGTCGCGGGCGCTATACCTACCCAACCAAGTGAGGTATCATTTTCATTGGGAGACTTGGGGGTAACGCTGGGTGGAAGGAAATTTGTGGCTCCTCTCAGATTCCAGAACTTTCTGTCACAGAAATGTGAGGAACATGTGTTTTTTTAGCCACATTTTGAGGTTTGCAAAGGATTCTGGGTAACAAAGCCTGGTCAGAGCCCCACAAGTCACCCCATCTTGGATTCCTCTAGGTCTCTAGTTTTCAAAAATGCACAGGTTTGGTAGGTTTCCCTAGGTGCCGGCTGAGCTAGAGGCCAAAATCTACAGGTAGGCACTTTGCAAAAAACAGCTCTGTTTTCTGTGAAAAAATGGGATGTGTTCACGTTGTGTTTTGGGGCATATCCTGTCGCGGGCGGCTAGGCCTACCCACACAAGTGAGGTACCATTTTTATCGGGAGACTTGGGGGAACGCTGGGTGGAAGGAAATTTGTGCCTCCTCTCAGATTCCAGAACTTTCTGTCACTGAAATATGAGGAAAATGTGTTTTATTAGCCAAATGTTGAGGTTTGCAAAGGATTCTGGGTAACAGAACCTGGTCAGAGCCCCACAAGTCACCCCATCTTGGATTCCCCATGGTCCCTAGTTTTCAAAAAAGCACAGGTTTGGTAGGTTTCCCTAGGTGCCGGCTGAGCTAGAGGCCAAAATCTACAGGTAGGTACGTTGCAAAAAACAGCTCTGTTTTCTGTGAAAAAATGGGATGTGTTCACGTTGTGTTTTGGGGCGTTATCCTGTCGCGGGCGCTAGGCCTACACACACAAGTGAGGTATCATTTTTATCTGGAGACTTGGGGAAACACTGGGTGGAACGAAATTTGTGCCTCCTCTCAGATTTCAGAACTTTCTGTCACCGAAATGTGAGGAACATGTGTTTTTTTTTTGCCACATTTTGAGGTTTGCAAAGGATTCTGGGTAACAGAACCTGGTCAGAGCCTCACAAGTCACCCCATCTTGGATTCCCCTAGGTCTCTAGTTTTCAAAAATGCACAGGTTTGGTAGGTTTCCCTAGGTGCCGGCTGAGCTAGAGGCCAAAATCTACAGGTAGGCACTTTGCAAAAAACAGCTCTGTTTTCTGTGAAAAAATGGGATGTGTTCACGTTGTGTTTTGGGGCATATCCTGTCGCGGGCGCTAGGCCTACCCACACAAGTGAGGTATCATTTTTATCGGGAGACTTGGGGGAACGCTGGGTGGAAGGAAATTTGTCCCTCCTCTCAGATTCCAGAAACTTGCTGTCACCGAAATGTGAGGAAAATGTGTTTTTTTTTGCCAAATTTTGAGGTTTGCAAAGGATTCTGGGTAACAGAACCTTGTCAGAGCCCCACAAGTCACCCCATATTGGATTCCCCTAGGTCTCTAGTTTTCAAAAATACACAGGTTTGGTAGGTTTCCCTAGGTGCCGGCTGAGCAAGAGACCAACATCTACAGGTAGGCACTTTGCAAAAAAACACCTCTGTTTTCTTTAAAAAAATGGGATGTGTCCACGTTGTGTTTTGGGGCATATCCTGTCGCGGGCGCTAGACCTACCCACACAAGTGAGGTATCATTTTCATTGGGAGACTTGGGGGTAACGCTGGGTGGAAGGAAATTTGTGGCTCCTCTCAGATTCCAGAACTTTCTGTCACAGAAATGTGAGGAACATGTGTTTTTTTAGCCACATTTTGAGGTTTGCAAAGGATTCTGGGTAACAAAGCCTGGTCAGAGCCCCACAAGTCACCCCATCTTGGATTCCTCTAGGTCTCTAGTTTTCAAAAATGCACAGGTTTGGTAGGTTTCCCTAGGTGCCGGCTGAGCTAGAGGCCAAATTCTACAGGTAGGTACGTTGCAAAAAATAGCTCTGTTTTCTGTGAAAAAATGGGATGTGTTCACGTTCTGTTTTGGGGCGTATCCTGTCGTGGGCGCTAGGCCTACACACACAAGTGAGGTATCATTTTTATCTGGAGACTTGGGGAAACACTGGGTGGAACGAAATTTTGTGCATCCTCTCAGATTTCAGAACTTTCTGTCACCGAAATGTGAGGAAAATGTGTTTGTTTAGCCACATTTTGAGGTTTGCAAAGGATTCTGGGTAACAGAACCTGTTCAGAGCCCCACAAGTCACCCCATCCTGGATTCCCCTAGGTCTCTAGTTTTCAAAAATGCACAGGTTTGGGAGGTTTCCCTAGGTGCCGGCTGAGCTAGAGGCCAAAATCTACAGGTAGGCACTTTGCAAAAAACAGGTCTGTTTTCTGTGAAAAAATGGGATGTGTTCACGTTGTGTTTTGTGGCATATCCTGTCGCGGGCGCTAGGCCTACCCACACAAGTGAGGAACCATTTTTATCGGGAGACTTGGGGGGAACGCTGGGTGGAAGGAAATTTGTGCCTCCTCTCAGATTCCAGAACTTTCTGTCACCGAAATATGAGGAAAATGTGTTTGTATTAGCCAAATGTTGAGGTTTGCAAAGGATTCTGTCTTAGAGAACTTGGTCAGAGCCCCACAAGTCACCCTATCTTGGAATCCCCTATGTCTCTAGTTTTCAAAAATGCACTGGTTTGGTAGGTTTCCCTAGGTTGCCGGCTGAGCTAGAGGCCAAAATCTACAGGTAGGCACTTTGCAAATAACACCCCTGTTTTCCTTCAAAAAATTGAATGTTTCAACATTGTGCTTTGGGGCATTTCCTGTCACGGGCGCTACGCCTACCCACACAAGTGAGGTATCATTTTTATCGGGAGACTTGGGGAAACACTGGGTGGAACGAAATTTGTGCCTCCTCTCAGATTTCAGAACTTTCTGGCACCGAAATGTGAGGAAAATGTGTTTTTTTAGCCACATTTTTGAGGTTTTGCAAAGGATTCTGGGTAACAAAGCCTGGTCAAGAGCCCCACAAGTCACCCCATCTTGGATTCCTCTAGGTCTCTAGTTTTCAAAAATGCACAGGTTTTGGTAGGTTTACCCTAGGTGCCGGCTGAGCTAGAGGCCAAATTCTACAGGTAGGTACGTTGCAAAAAATAGCTCTGTTTTCTGTGAAAAAATGGGATGTGTTCACGTTGTGTTTTGGGGCATATCCTGTCGCGGGCGCTAGGCCTACCCACACAAGTGAGGAACCATTTTTATCGGGGAGACTTGGGGGGGAAAGCTGTGTGGAAGGAAATTTGTCCCTCCTCTCAGATCTAGAACACTTCTTGACACCGAAATGTGAGGAACATGTGTTTTTTTTAGCCACATTTTGAGGTTTGCAAAGGATTCTGGGTAACAGAACCTGGTCAGAGCCCCACAAGTCACCCCATCTTTGATTTCCCCTAGGTCTCTAGTTTCTTAAAAATGCACAGGTTTGGTAGGTTTCCCTAGGTGCCGGCTGAGCTAGAGGCCAAAATCTACAGGTAGGGCACTTTGCAAAAAACAGCCTCTGTTTTTCTGTTGAAAAAATGGGATGTGTTCACGTTGTGTTTTGGGGCATATCCTGTCGCGGGCGCTAGGCCTATACCCACACAAGTGAGGTATCATTTTTATCGGGAGGACTTAGGGGAACGCTGGGTGGAAGGAAATTTGTCCCTCACTCTCAGATTCCAGAACTTTCTGTCACCGAAATGTTAGGAAAATGTGTTTTTTTTTTTTGCCAAATTTTGAGGTTTGGCAAAGGATTCTGGTGTAACAGAACCTTGTCAGAGCCCCACAAGTCACCCACATATTGGATTCCCCTAGGTCTCTAGTTTTCGAAAATACACCAGGTTGGTAGGTTTCCCTAGGTGCCGGCCTGAGCAAGAGACCAAATTCTACAGGTAGGTACGTTGCAAAAAATAGCTCTGTTTTCTGTGAAAAAATGGGATGTGTTCACGTTGTGTTTTGGGGCATATCCTGTCGCGGGCGCTAGGACCTACCACACAAGTGAGGTATCATTTTCATTGGGAGACTTGGGGGTAACGCTGGGTGGAAGGAAATTTGTGGCTCCTCTCAGATTCCAGAACTTTCTGTCACAGAAATGTGAGGAACATGTGTTTTTTTTAGCCACATTTTGAGGTTTTGCCAAAGGATTCTGGGTAACAAAGGCCTGGTCAGAGCCCCACAAGTCACCCCATCTTGGATTCCTCTAGGTCTCTAGTTTTCAAAAATGCAACAGGTTTGGTAGTGTTTCCCTAGGTGCCGGCTGAGCTAGAGGCCAAATTCTACAGGTAGGTACGTATTGCAAAAAATAGCTCTGTTTTCTGTGAAAAAATGGGATGTGTTCACGTTCTGTTTTGGGGCGTATCCTGTCGTGGGCCGCTAGGCCTACACACACAAGTGAGGTATCATTTTTATCTGGAGACTTGGGGAACACACTGGGTGGAACGAAATTTGTGCCTCCTCTCAGATTTCAGAACTTTCTGTCACCGAAATGTGAGGAAAATGTGTTTGTTTAGCCACATTTTGAGGTTTGCAAAGGATTCTGGGTAACAGAACCTGTTCAGAGCCCCACAAGTCACCCCATCCCTGGATTCCCCTAGGTCTCTAGTTTTCAAAAATGCACAGGTTTGGGAGGTTTCCCTAGGTGCCGGCTGAGCTAGAGGCCAAAATCTACAGGTAGGCACTTTGCAAAAAACAGGTCTGTTTTCAGTGAAAAAATGGGATGTGTTCACGTTGTGTTTTGTGGCATATCCTGTCGCGGGCGCTAGGCCTACCCACACAAGTGAGGTACCATTTTTATCGGGAGGACTTGGGGGAACGCTGGGTGGAAGGAAATTTGTGCCTCCTCTCAGATTCCAGAACTTTCTGTCACCTGAAATATTAGGAAAATGTGTTTTATTAGCCAAATGTTGAGGTTTGCAAAGGATTCTGTGTAAGAGAACTTGGTCAGAGCCCCACAAGTCACCCCATCTTGGATTCCTCTAGGTCTCTAGTTTTCAAGAATGCACAGGTTTGGTAGGTTTCCCTAGGTGCCGGTCTGAGCTAGAGGCACAAATTCTACAGGTAGGTACGTTGCAAAAAATAGCTCTGTTTTCTGTGAAAAAATGGGATGTGTTCACGTTCTGTTTTGGGGCGTATCCTGTCGTGGGCGCTAGGCCTACACACACAAGTGAGGTATCATTTTTATCTGGGAGACTTGGGGAAAACACTGGGTGGAACGAAATTTGTGCCTCCTCTCAGATTTCAGAACTTTCTGTCACCAGAAATGTGAGGAAAATGTGTTTGTTTAGCCACATTTGAGGTTTGCAAAGGATTCTGGGTAACAGTAACCTGTTCAGAGGCCCCACAAGTCACCCCATCCTGGATTCCCCTAGGTCTCTAGTTTTCAAAAATGCACAGGTTTGGGAGGTTTCCCTAGGTGCCGGCTGAGCTAGAGGCCAAAATCTACAGGTAGGCACTTTGCAAAAAACAGGTCTGTTTTCTGTGAAAAAATGGGATGTTTTCACGTTGTGTTTTGTGGCATATCCTGTCGCGGGCGCTAGGCCTACCCACACAAGTGAGGTACCATTTTATCGGGAGACTTGGGGGAACGCTGGGTGGAAGGAAATTTGTGCCTCCTCTCAGATTCCAGAACTTTCTGTCACCGAAATATGAGGATAAATGTGTTTTATTAGCCAAATGTTGAGGTTTGCAAAGGATTCTGTGTAAGAGAACTTGGTCAGAGCCCCACAAGTCACCCTATCTTGGAATTCCCCTATGTCTCTAGTTTTCAAAAATTGCACTGGTTTGGTAGGTTTCCCTAGGTGCCGGCTGAGCTAGAGGCCAAAATCTACAGGTAGGCACTTTGCAAATAACACCCCTGTTTTCCTTCAAAAAATTGTATGTTTTCCACATTGTGCTTTGGGGCATTTCCTGTCACGGGCGCTACGCCTACCCACACAAGTGAGGTATCATTTTTATCGGGAGACTTGGGGAAACACTGGGTGGAACGAAATTTGTGCCTCCTCTCAGATTTCAGAACTTTCTGGCACCGAAATGTGAGGAAAATGTGTTTTTTTAGCCACATTTTTGAGGTTTGCAAAGGATTCTGGGTAACAGGAACCTGGTCAGAGCCCCACAAGTCACCCCATCTTGGATTCCCCATGGTCTCTAGTTTTAAAAAATGCACAGGTTTGGTAGGTTTCCCTAGGTGCCGGCTGAGCTAGAGGCCAAAATCTACAGGGTAGGCACTTTGCAAAAAACAGTTCTGTTTTCTGTGAAAAATGGGATGGGTTCACGTGGTGTTTTGTGGCATATCCTGGTCGCGGGCGCTAGGCCTACCCACACAAGTGAGGTACCATTTTTATCGGAGACTTGGTGGGAATGCTGGGTGGAAGGAAATTTGTGCTCCCTCCTCAGATTCCAGAACTTGTCTGTCACCGAAAATGTGAGGAAAATGTGTTTTTTTTAGCCAAATTTTGAGGTTTGCAAAGGATTCTGTAACTGAACCTGTTCAGAGCCCCACAAGTCACCCCATCCTGGATTCCCCTAGGTCTCTAGTTTTCAAAAATGCACAGGTTTTGGTAGGTTTCCCTAGGGTGCCGGCTGAGCTAGGAGGCCAAAATCTACAGGTAGGCACTTTGCAAAAAACAGCTCTGTTTTTCTGTGAAAAAATGGGATGTGTTCACATTGTGTTTTGGGGGGGTATACCTGTCGCGGGCGCTAGGCCTACCCACACAAGTGAGGTATCATTTTTATCGGGGAGACTTAGGGGAACGCTGGGTGGAAGGAAATTTGTCCCTCCTCTCAGATTCCAGAACTTTCTGTCACCGAAATGTTAGGAAAATGTGTTTTTTTTTTTTTGCCAAATTTTGAGGTTTGCAAAGGATTCTGGGTAACAGAACCTTGTCAGAGCCCCACAAGTCACCCCATATTGGATTCCCCTAGGTCTCTAGTTTTCAAAAATACACAGGTTTGGTAGGTTTCCCTAGGTGCCGGCTGAGCAAGAGACCAACATCTACAGGTAGGCACTTTGCAAAAAAACACCTCTGTTTTCTTTAAAAAAATGGGATGTGGTCCACGTTGTGTTTTGGGGCATATCCTGTCGCGGGCGCTAGACCCTACCCACACAAGTGAGGTATCATTTTCATTGGGAGACTTGGGGTAACGCTGGGTGGAAGGAAATTTGTGGCTCCTCTCAGATTCCAGAACTTTCTGTCACAGAAATGTGAGGAACATGTGTTTTTTTAGCCACATTTTGAGGTTTGCAAAGGATTCTGGGTAACAAAGCCTGGTCAGAGCCCACAAGTCACCCCATCTTGGATTCCTCTAGGTCTCTAGTTTTCAAAAATGCACAGGTTTGGTAGGTTTCCCTAGGTGCCGGCTGAGCTAGAGGCCAAATTCTACAGGTAGGTACGTTGCAAAAAATAGCTCTGTTTTCTGTGAAAAAATGGGATGTGTTCACGTTCTGTTTTGGGGCGTATCCTGTCGTGGGCGCTAGGCCTACACACACAAGTGAGGTATCATTTTTATCTGGAGACTTGGGGAAACACTGGGTGGAACGAAATTTGTGCCTCCTCTCAGATTTCAGAACTTTCTGTCACCGAAATGTGAGGAAAATGTGTTTGTTTAGCCACATTTTGAGGTTTTGCAAAGGATTCTGGGTAACAGAACCTGTTCAGAGCCCCACAAGTCACCCCATCCTGGATTCCCCTAGGTCTCTAGTTTTCAAAAATGCACAGGTTTGGGAGGTTTCCCTAGGTGCCGGCTGAGCTAGAGGCCAAAATCTACAGGTAGGCACTTTGCAAAAAACAGGTCTGTTTTCTGTGAAAAAATGGGATGTGTTCACGTTGTGTTTTGTGCATATCCTGTCGCGGGCGCTAGGCCTACCCACACAAGTGAGGTACCATTTTTATCGGGGAGACTTGGGGGAACGCTGGGTGGAAGGAAATTTGTGCCTCCTCTCAGATTCCAGAACTTTCTGTCACCGAAATATGAGGAAAATGTGTTTTATTAGCCAAATGTTGAGGTTTGCAAAGGATTCTGTGTAAGAGAACTTGGTCAGAGCCCCACAAGTCACCCTATCTTGGAATCCCCTATTGTCTCTAGTTTTCAAAAATGCACTGGTTTGGTAGGTTTCCCTAGGTGCCGGCTGAGCTAGAGGCCAAAATCTACAGGTAGGCACTTTGCAAATAACACCCCTGTTTTCCTTCAAAAAATTGTATGTTTCCACATTGTGCTTTGGGGCATTTCCTGTCACGGGCGCTACGCCTACCCACACAAGTGAGGTATCATTTTTATCTGGAGACTTGGGGAAACACTGGGTGGAACGAAATTTGTGCCCTCCTCTCAGATTTCAGAACTTTCTGGCACCGAAATGTGAGGAAAAATGTGTTTTTTTAGCCACATTTTTGAGGTTTGCAAAGGATTCTGGGTAACAGGACCTGGTCAGAGCCCCACAAGTCACCCCATCTTGGATTCCCCATGGTCTCTAGTTTTAAAAAATGCACAGGTTTGGTAGGTTTCCCTAGGTGCCGGCTGAGCTAGAGGCCAAAATCTACAGGTAGGCACTTTGCAAAAAACAGTTCCGTTTTCTGTGAAAAAATGGGATGGGTTCACGTGGTGTTTTGGGGGCATATCCTGTCGCGGGCGCTAGGCCTACCCACACAAGTGAGGTACCATTTTTTATCGGGAGACTTGGGGGGAATGCTGGGTGGAAGGAAATTTGTGCCTCCTCTCAGATTCCAGAACTTTCTGTCACCGAAATGTGAGGAAAATGTGTTTTTTTAGCCAAATTTTGAGGTTTGCAAAGGATTCTGGTAACTGAACCTGTTCAGAGCCCCACAAGTCACCCCATCCTGGATTCCCCTAGGTCTCTAGTTTTAAAAAATGCACAGGTTTGGTAGGTTTTCCCTAGGTGCCGGCTGAGCTAGAGGCCAAAATCTACAGGTAGGCACTTTGCAAAAAACAGCTCTGTTTTCTGTGAAAAAATGGGATGTGTTCACATTGTGTTTTGGGGGGTATCCTGTCGCGGGCGCTAGGCCTACACACACAAGTGAGGTATCATTTTTACCGGGAGAATTGGGGGAATGCTGGGTGGAAGGAAATTTGTCCCTCCTCTCAGATTCCAGAACTTTCTGTCACCGAAATGTTAGGAAAATGTTTTTTTTTTTTGCCAAATTTTGAGGTTTGCAAAAGGATTCTGGGTAACAGAACCTGTTCAGATCCCCACAAGTCACCCCATCTTGGATTTCCATAGGTCTCTGGTTTTCAAAAATGCACAGTTTGGTAGGTTTCCCTAGGTGTCGGCTGAGCTAGAGGCCAAAATCTACAGGTAGGCACTTTGCAAAAAACAGCTCTGTTTTTCTGTGAAAAAATGGGATGTGTTCACGTGGTGTTTTGGGGCATATCCTGTCGCGGGCTCTAGGGCCTACACACACAAGTGAGGTATCATTTTTACCGGGAGAATTGGGGGAATGCTGGGTGGAAGGAAATTTGTCCCTCCTCTCAGATTCCAGAACTTTCTGTCACCGAAATGTTAGGAAAATGTTTTTTTTTTTTGCCAAATTTTGAGGTTTGCAAAGGATTCTGGGTAACAGAACCTGTTCAGAGCCCACAAGTCACCCCATCCTGGATTCCCCTAGGTCTCTAGTTTTCAAAAATGCACAGGTTTGGGAGGTTTCCCTAGGTGCCGGCTGAGCTAGAGGCCAAAATCTACAGGTAGGCACTTTGCAAAAAAACAGGTCTGTTTTCTGTGAAAAAATGGGATGTGTTCACGTTGTGTTTTGTGGCATATCCTGTCGCGGGGCGCTAGGCCTACCCACACAAGTGAGGTACCATTTTTATCGGGAGACTTGGGGGAACGCTGGGTGGAAGGAAATTTGTGCCTCCTCTCAGATTCCAGAACTTTCTGTCACCGAAAATATGAGGAAAATGTGTTGTATTAGCCAAATGTTGAGGTTTGCAAAGGATTCTGTCTTAGAGAACTTGGTCAGAGCCCCACAAGTCACCCTATCTTGGAATCCCCTATGTCTCTAGATTTCAAAAATGCACTGGTTTGGTAGGTTTCCCTAGGTGCCGGCTGAGCTAGAGGCCAAAATCTACAGGTAGGCACTTTGCAAATAACACCCCTGTTTTCCTTCAAAAAATTGTATGTTTCCACATTGTGCTTTGGGGCATTTCCTGTCACGGGCACTACGCCTACCCACACAAGTGAGGTATCATTTTTATCGGGAGACTTGGGGAAACACTGGGTGGAACGAAATTTGTGCCTCCTCTCAGATTTCAGAACTTTCTGGCACCGAAATGTGAGAAAAATGCGTTTTTTTTAGCCACATTTTTGAGGTTAGCAAAGGATTCTGGGTAACAGAACCTGGTCAGAGCCCCACAAGTCACCCCATCTTGGATTCCCCTAGGTCTCTAGTTTTCAAAAATACACAGGTTTGGTAGGTTTCCCTAGGTGCCCGGCTGAGCAAGAGACCAACATCTACAGGTAGGCACTTTGCAAAAAACAGTTCTGTTTTCTGTGAAAAAATGGGATGTGTTCACGTTGTGTTTTGGGGCATATCCTGTTGCGGGCGCTAGGCCCTACCCACACAAGTGAGGTATCATTTTTATCGGGAGACTTGGGGGAAAGCTGTGTGGAAGGAAATTTGTCCCTCCTCTCAGATTCTAGAACTTTCTGTCACCGAAATGTTAGGAAAATGTGTTTTTTTAGCCACATTTTGAGGTTTGCAAAGGATTCTGGGTAACAGAACCTGGTCAGAGCCCCACAAGTCACCCCATCTTTGATTCCCCTAGGTCTCTAGTTTTTAAAAATGCACAGGTTTGGTAGGTTTCCCTAGGTGCCGGCTGAGCTAGAGGCCAAAATCTACAGGTAGGCACTTTGCAAAAAACAGCTCTGTTTTCTGTGAAAAAATGGGATGTGTTCATGTTGTGTTTTGGGGCATATCCTGTCGCGGGCGCTAGACCTACCCACACAAGTGAGGTATCATTTTCATTGGGAGACTTGGGGTAACGCTGGGTGGAAGGAAATTTGTGGCTCCTCTCAGATTCCAGAACTTTCTGTCACAGAAATGTGAGGAACATGTGTTTTTTTAGCCACATTTTGAGGTTTGCAAAGGATTCTGGGTAACAAAGCCTGGTCAGAGCCCCACAAGTCACCCCATCTTGGATTCCTCTAGGTCTCTAGTTTTCAAAAATGCACAGGTTTGGTATGTTTCCCTAGGTGCCGGCTGAGCTAGAGGCCAAATTCTACAGGTAGGTACGTTGCAAAAAATAGCTCTGTTTTCTGTGAAAAAAGGGGATGTGTTCACGTTCTGTTTTGGGGCGTATCCTGTCGTGGGCGCTAGGCCTACACACACAAGTGAGGTATCATTTTTATCTGGAGACTTGGGGAAACACTAGGTGGAACGAAATTTGTGCCTCCTCTCAGATTTCAGAACTTTCTGTCACCGAAATGTGAGGAAAATGTGTTTGTTTAGCCACATTTTGAGGTTTGCAAAGGATTCTGGGTAACAGAACCTGTTCAGAGCCCCACAAGTCACCCCATCCTGGATTCCCCTACGTCTCTAGTTTTCAAAAATGCACAGGTTTGGGAGGTTTCCCTAGGTGCCGGCTGAGCTAGAGGCCAAAATCTACAGGTAGGCACTTTGCAAAAAAACAGGTCTGTTTTCTGTGAAAAAATGGGATGTGTTCACGTTGTGTTTTGTGGCATATCCTGTCGCGGGCGCTAGGCCTACCCACACAAGTGAGGTACCATTTTTATCGGAGACTTGGGGGAACGCTGGGTGGAAGGAAATTTGTGCCTCCTCTCAGATTCCAGAACTTTCTGTCACCGAAATATGAGGAAAATGTGTTTTATTAGCCAAATGTTGAGGTTTGCAAAGGATTCTGTGTAAGAGAACTTGGTCAGAGCCCCACAAGTCACCCTATCTTGGAATCCCCTATGTCTCTAGTTTTCAAAAATGCACTGGTTTGGTAGGTTTCCCTAGGTGCCCGGCTGAACTAGAGGCCAAAATCTACAGGTAGGCACTTTGCAAATAACACCCCTGTTTTCCTTCAAAAAATTGTATGTTTCCACATTGTGCTTTGGGGCATTTCCTGTCACGGGCGCTACGCCTACCCACACAAGTGAGGTATCATTTTTATCGGGAGACTTGGGGAAACACTGGGTGGAACGAAATTTGTGCCTCCTCTCAGATTTCAGAACTTTCTGGCACCGAAATGTGAGGAAAATTTGTTTTTTTAGCCACATTTTTGAGGTTTGCAAAGGATTCTGGGTAACAGAACCTGGTCAGAGCCCCACAAGTCACCCCATCTTGGATTCCCCATGGTCTCTAGTTTTAAAAAATGCACAGGTTTGGTAGGTTTCCCTAGGTGCCGGCTGAGCTAGAGGCCAAAATCTACAGGTAGGCACTTTGCAAAAAACAGTTCTGTTTTCTGTGAAAAAATGGGATGGGTTCACGTGGTGTTTTGGGGCATATCCTGTCGCGGGCGCTAGGCCTACCCACACAAGTGAGGTACCATTTTTATCGGGAGACTTGGGGGAATGCTGGGTGGAAGGAAATTTGTGCCTCCTCTCAGATTCCAGAACTTTCTGTCACCGAAATGTGAGGAAAATGTGTTTTTTTTAGCCAAATTTTGAGGTTTGCAAAGGATTCTGGTAACTGAACCTGTTCAGAGCCCCACAAGTCACCCCATCCTGGATTCCCCTAGGTCTCTAGTTTTCAAAAATGCACAGTTTGGTAGGTTTCCCTAGGTGCCGGCTGAGCTAGAGGCCAAAATCTACAGGTAGGCACTTTGCAAAAAACAGCTCTGTTTTCTGTGAAAAAATGGGATGTGTTCACATTGTGTTTTGGGGGGTATCCTGTCGCGGGTGCTAGCCTACACACACAAGTGAGGTATCATTTTTACCGGAGAATTGGGGGAATGCTGGGTGGAAGGAAATTTGTCCCTCCTCTCAGATTCCAGAACTTTCTGTCACCGAAATGTTAGGAAAATGTTTTTTTTTTGCCAAATTTTGAGGTTTGCAAAGGATTCTGGGTAACAGAACCTGTTCAGATCCCCACAAGTCACCCCATCTTGGATTTCCATAGGTCTCTGGTTTTCAAAAATGCACAGGTTTGGTAGGTTTCCCTAGGTGTCGGCTGAGCTAGAGGCCAAAATCTACAGGTAGGCACTTTGCAAAAAACAGCTCTGTTTTCTGTGAAAAAATGGGATGTGTTCACGTGGTGTTTTGGGGCATATCCTGTCGCGGGCTCTAGGCCTACACACACAAGTGAGGTATCATTTTTACCGGGAGAATTGGGGGAATGCTGGGTGGAAGGGAAATTTGTCCCTCCTCTCAGATTCCAGAACTTTCTGTCACCGAAATGTTAGGAAAATGTTTTTTTTTTTTGCCAAATTTTGAGGTTTGCAAAGGATTCTGGGTAACAGAACCTGTTCAGATCCCCACAAGTCACCCCATCTTGGATTTCCATAGGTCTCTGGTTTTCAAAAATGCACAGGTTTGGTAGGTTTCCCTAGGTGTCGGCTGAGCTAGAGGCCAAAATCTACAGGTAGGCACTTTGCAAAAAACAGCTCTGTTTTCTGTGAAAAAATGGGATGTGTTCACGTGGTGTTTTGGGGCATATCCAGTCGCAGGCTCTAGGCCTACCCACACAAGTGAGGTACCATTTTTATCGGGAGACTTGGGGGAATGCTGGGTGGAAGGAAATTTGTCCCTCCTCTCAGATTCCTGAACTTTCTGTCACCGAAATGTGAGGAAAATGTGTTTTTTTTAGCCAAATTTTGTGGTTTGCAAAGGATTCTGGTAACAGAACCTGTTCAGATCCCCACAAGTCACCCCAACCTGGATTCCCCTAGGTCTCTAGTTTTCAAAAATGTACAGGTTTGGGAGGTTTCCCTAGGTGCCGGCTGAGCTAGAGGCCAAAATCTACAGGTAGGCACTTTGCAAAAAACAGCTCTGTTTTCTTTGAAAAAATGGGATGTGTTCACGTGGTGTTTTGGGGCATATCCTGTCGCGGGCGCTAGGCCTACCCACACAAGTGAGGTACCATTTTTATCGGGAGACTTGGGGGAACGCTGGGTGGAAGGAAATTTGTGCCTCCTCTCAGATTCCAGAACTTTCTGTCACCGAAATATGAGGAAAATGTGTTTTATTAGCCAAATGTTGAGGTTTGCAAAGGATTCTGGGTAACAGAACCTGGTCAGAGCCCCACAAGTCACCCCATCTTGGATTCCCCATGGTCCCTAGTTTTAAAAAATGTACAGGTTTGGTAGGTTTCCCTAGGTGCCGGCTGAGCTAGAGGCCAAAATCTACAGGTAGGTACGTTGCAAAAAACAGATCTGTTTTCTGTGAAAAAATGGGATGTGTTCACGTTGTGTTTTGGGGCGTATCCTGTCGCGGGCGCTAGGCCTACACACACAAGTGAGGTATCATTTTTATCTGGAGACTTGGGGAAACACTGGGTGGAACGAAATTTGTGCCTCCTCTCAGATTTCAGAACTTTCTGTCACCGAAATGTGAAGAAAATGTGTTTTATTTGCCAAATTTTGAGGTTTGCAAAGGATTCTGGGTAACAGAACCTGGTCAGAGCCCCACAAGTCACCCCATCTTGGATTCCCCTAGGTCTCTAGTTTTCAAAAATGCACAGGTTTGGTAGGTTTCCCTAGGTGCCGGCTGAGCTAGAAGCCAAAATCTACAGGTAGGCACTTTGCAAAAAACAGCTCTGTTTTCTGTGAAAAAATAGGATGTGTTCACGTTGTGTTTTGGGGCATATCCTGTCGCGGGCGCTAGGCCTACCCACACAAGTGAGGTATCATTTTTATCGGGAGACTTGGGGGAATGCTGGGTGGAAGGAAATTTATCCCTCCTCTCAGATTCCAGAACTTTCTGTCACCGAAATGGGAGGAACATGTGTTTTTTTTTGCCACATTTTGAGGTTTGCAAAGGATACTGGGTAACAGAGGCTGGTCAGAGCCCCACAAGTCACCCCATCTTGGATTCCTCTAGGTCTCTAGTTTTCAAAAATGCACAGGTTTGGTAGGTTTCCCTAGGTGCCGGCTGAGCAAGAGGCCAAAATCTACAGGTAGGCTCTTTGCAAAAAACAGCACTGTTTTCTGTCAAAAAATGGGATGTGTCCACGTTACGTTTTGGGGCATATCCTGTCACGGGCGCTAGGCCTACCCACACAAGTGAGGTATCATTTTTATCGGGAGACTTGGGGGAAAGCTGTGTGGAAGGAAATTTGTCCCTCCTCTCAGATTCTAGAACTTTCTGAGACCGAAATGTGAGGAACATGTGTTTTTTTAGCCACATTTTGAGGTTTGCAAAGGATTCTGGGTAACAAAGCCTGGTCAGAGCCCCACAAGTCACCCCATCTTGGATTCCTCTAGGTCTCTAGTTTTCAAAAATGCACAGGTTTGGTAGGTTTCCCCAGGTGCCGGCTGAGCTAGAGGCCAAAATCTACAGGTAGGCACTTTGCAAAAAACAGATCTGTTTTCTGTGAAAAAATGGGATGTGTTCACGTTGTGTTTTGGGGCATTTCCTGTCACGGGCGCTAGGCCTACCCACACAAGTGAGGTATCATTTTTATCGGGAGACTTGGGGAAACACTGGATGGAACGAAATTTGTGCCTCCTCTCAGATTTCAGAACTTTCTGGCACCGAAATGTGAGGAAAATGTGTTTTTTTAGCCACATTTTTGAGGTTTGCAAAGGATTCTGGGTAACAGAACCTGGTCAGAGCCCCACAAGTCACCCCATCTTGGATTCCCCATGGTCTCTAGTTTTAAAAAATGCACAGGTTTGGTAGGTTTCCCAGGGTGCCGGCTGAGCTAAAGGCCAAAATCTACAGGTAGGCACTTTGCAAAAAACAGCTCTGTTTTCTGTGAAAAAATGGGATGTGTTCACGTTGTGTTTTGGGGCGTATCCTGTCGCGGGCGCTAGGCCTACACACACAAGTGAGGTATCATTTTTATCGGGAGACTTGGGGAAACACTGGGTGGAACGAAATTTGTGCCTCCTCTCAGATTTCAGAACTTTCTGTCACCGAAATGTGAAGAAAATGTGTTTTATTTGCCAAATTTTGAGGTTTGCAAAGGATTCTGGGTAACAGAACCTGGTCAGAGCCCCACAAGTCACCCCATCTTGGATTCCCCTAGGTCTCTAGTTTTCAAAAATGCACAGGTTTGGTAGGTTTCCTTAGGTGCCGGCTGAGCTAGAGGCCAAAATCTACAGGTAGGCACTTTGCAAAAAACACCTCTGTTTTCTTTCAAAAATTGGGATGTGTCCACGTTGTGTTTTGGGGCATATCCTGTCGCGGGCGCTAGACCTACCCACACAAGTGAGCTATCATTTTCATCGGGAGACTTGGGGTAACGCTGGGTGGAAGGAAATTTGTGGCTCCTCTCAGATTCAAGAACTTTCTGTCACAGAAATGTGAGGAACATGTGTTTTTTTAGCCACATTTTGAGGTTTGCAAAGGATTCTGGGTAACAGAGCCTGGTCAGTGCCCCACAAGTCACCCCATCTTGGATTCCTCTAGGTCTCTAGTTTTCAAAAATGCACAGGTTTCGTAGGTTTCCTTAGGTGCCGGCTGAGCTAGAGGCCAAAATCTACAGGTAGGCACTTTGCAAAAAACAGCTCTGTTTTCTGTGAAAAAATGGGATGAGTTCACGTTGTGTTTTGGGGCATATCCTGTCACGGGCGCTAGGCCTACCCACACAAGTGAGGTATCATTTTTATCGGGAGACTTGGGGAAACGCTGGGTGGAAGGAAATTTGTCCCTCCTCTCAGATTCCAGAACTTTCTGTCACCGAAATGTGAGGAACATGTGTTTTTTTAGCCACATTTTGAGGTTTGCAAAGGATTCTCTGTAACAGAACCTGGTCAGAGCCCCAAAAGTCACCCCATCTTGGATTCCCCTAGGTCTCTAGTTTTTAAAAATGCACAGGTTTGGTAGGTTTCTCTAGGTGCCCGGCTGAGCTAGAGGCCAAAATCTACAGGTAGGCACTTTGCAAAAAACAGCTCTGTTTTCTGTGAAAAAATGGGATGTGTTCACGTTGTGTTTTGGGGCATATCCTGTCGCGGGCGCTAGGCCTACCCACACAAGTGAGGTATCATTTTTATCGGGAGACTTGGGGGAATGCTGGGTGGAAGGAAATTTATCCCTCCTCTCAGATTCCAGAACTTTCTGTCACCGAAATGGGAGGAACATGTGTTTTTTTTTGCCACATTTTGAGGTTTGCAAAGGATACTGGGTAACAGAGGCTGGTCAGAGCCCCACAAGTCACCCCATCTTGGATTCCTCTAGGTCTCTAGTTTTCAAAAATGCACAGGTTTGGTAGGTTTCCCTAAGTGCCGGCTGAGCAAGAGGCCAAAATCTACAGGTAGGCTCTTTGCAAAAAACAGCACTGTTTTCTGTCAAAAAATGGGATGTGTCCACGTTACGTTTTGGGGCATATCCTGTCGCGGGCGCTAGGCCTACCCACACAAGTGAGGTATCATTTTTATCGGGAGACTTGGGGGAAAGCTGTGTGGAAGGAAATTTGTCCCTCCTCTCAGATTCTAGAACTTTCTGAGACCGAAATGTGAGGAACATGTGTTTTTTTAGCCACATTTTGAGGTTTGCAAAGGATTCTGGGTAACAAAGCCTGGTCAGAGCCCCACAAGTCACCCCATCTTGGATTCCTCTAGGTCTCTAGTTTTCAAAAATGCACAGGTTTGGTAGGTTTCCCTAGGTGCCGGCTGAGCTAGAGGCCAAAATCTACAGGTAGACACTTTGCAAAAAACAGCTCTGTTTTCTGTGAAAAAATGGGATGAGTTCACGTTGTGTTTTGGGGCATATCCTGTCACGGGCGCTAGGCCTACCCACACAAGAGAGGTACCATTTTTATCGGGAGACTTGGGGGAACGCTGGGTGGAAGGAAATTTGTCCCTCCTCTCAGATTCCAGAAGTTTATGTCACCGAAATATGAGGAAAATGTGTTTTGCCAAATTTTGAGGTTTGCAAAGGATTCTGGGTAACAGAACCTAGTCAGAGCCCCACAAGTCACCCCATCTTGGAATCCCCTAGGTCTCTAGTTTTAAAAAATGCACAGGTTTGGTAGGTTTCTCTAGGTGACTGCTGAGCTAGAGGTCAAAATCTACAGGTAGGCACTTTGCAAAAAACAGCTCTGTTTTCTTTCAAAAAATGGGATGTGTCCAGGTTGTGTTTTGGGGCGTATCCTGTCGCGGGCGCTAGGCCAACCCACACAAGTGAGGTTTCATTTTTATCGGGAGACTTGGGGAAACGCTGGGTGGAACGAAATTTGTGCCTCCTCTCAGATTTCAGAACTTTCTGGCACCAAAATGTGTTTTTTTAGCCACATTTTGAGGTTTGCAAAGGATTCTGGGTAACAGAACCTGGTCAGAGCCCCACAAGTCACCCCATCTTGGATTCCCCTAGGTCTCTAGTTTTCAAAAATACACAGGTTTGGTAGGTTTCCCTAGGTCCTGGCTGAGCTAGAGGCCAAAATCTACAGGTAGGCACTTTGCAAAAAACAGCTCTTTTTTCAGTGGAAAAATGGGATGAGTTCACGGTGTGTTTTGGGGCATATACTGTCGCGGGCGCTAGGCCTACCCAGACAAGTGAAGTACCATTTTTATCCGGAGACTTGGGGGAATGCTGGGTGGAAGGAAATTTGTCCCTCCTCTCAGATTCCAGAACTTTCTGTCACCGAAATGTGAGGAAAATGTTTTTTTTTTGCCAAATTTTGAGGTTTGCAAAGGATTCTGGGTAACAGAACCTGTTCAGAGCCCCACAAGTCACCCCATCTTGGATTTCCCTAGGTCTCTGGTTTTCAAAAATGCACAGGTTTGGTAGGTTTCCCTAGGTGTCGGCTGAGCTAGAGGCCAAAATCTACAGGTAGGCACTTTGCAAAAAACAGCTCTGTTTTCTGTGAAAAAATGGGATGTGTTCACGTGGTGTTTTGGGGCATATCCTGTCGCGGGCTCTAGGCCTACCCACACAAGTGAGGTACCATTTTTATCGGGAGACTTGGGGGAATGCTGGGTGGAAGGAAATTTGTCCCTCCTCTCAGATTCCTGAACTTTCTGTCACCGAAATGTGAGGAAAATGTGTTTTTTTAGCCAAATTTTGTGGTTTGCAAAGGATTCTGGGTAACAGAACCTGTTCAGAGCCCCACAAGTCACCCCAACCTGGATTCCCCTAGGTCTCTAGTTTTAAAAAATGCAGAGGTTTGGGAGGTTTCCCTAGGTCCCGGCTGAGCTAGAGGCCAAAATCTACAGGTAGGCACTTTGAAAAAAACAGCTCTGTTTTCTTTGAAAAAATGGGATGTGTTCACGTGGTGTTTTGGGGCATATCCTGTCGCGGGCGCTAGGCCTACCCACACAAGTGAGGTACCATTTTTATCGGGAGACTTGGGGGAACGCTGGGTGGAAGGAAATTTGTGCTTCCTCTCAGATTCCAGAACTTTCTGTCACCGAAATATGAGGAAAATGTGTTTTATTAGCCAAATGTTGAGGTTTGCAAAGGATTCTGGGTAACAGAACCTGGTCAGAGCCCCACAAGTCACCCCATCTTGGATTCCCCATGGTCCCTAGTTTTAAAAAATGCACAGGTTTGGTAGGTTTCCCTAGGTGCCGGCTGAGCTAGAGGCCAAAATCTACAGGTAGGTACGTTGCAAAAAACAGATCTGTTTTCTGTGAAAAAATGGGATGTGTTCACGTTGTGTTTTGGGGCGTATCCTGTCGCGGGCGCTAGGCCTACCCACACAAGTGAGGTATCATTTTTATCTGGAGACTTGGGGAAACACTGGGTGGAATGAAATTTGTGCCTCCTCTCAGATTTCAGAACTTCTGTCACTGAAATGTGAGGAAAATGTGTTTGTTTAGCCTAATTTTTAGGTTTGCAAAGGATTCTGGGTAACAGAACCTGGTCAGAGCCCCACAAGTCACCCCATCTTGGATTCCCCATGGTCTCTAGTTTTCAAAAATGCACAGGTTTGGTAGGTTTCCCTAGGTGCCGGCTGAGCTAGAGGCCAAAATCTACAGGTAGGCACTTTGCAAAAAACAGATCTGTTTTCTGTGAAAAAATGGGATGTGTTCACGTTGTGTTTTGGGGCATTTCCTGTCACGGGCGCTAGGCCTACCCACACAAGTGAGGTATCATTTTTATCGGGAGACTTGGGGAAACACTGGATGGAACGAAATTTGTGCCTCCTCTCAGATTTCAGAACTTTCTGGCACCGAAATGTGAGGAAAATGTGTTTTTTTAGCCACATTTTTGAGGTTTGCAAAGGATTCTGGGTAACAGAACCTGGTCAGAGCCCCACAAGTCACCCCATCTTGGATTCCCCATGGTCTCTAGTTTTAAAAAATGCACAGGTTTGGTAGGTTTCCCTAGGTGCCGGTTGAGCTAGAGGCCAAAATCTACAGGTAGGCACTTTGCAAAAAACAGCTCTGTTTTCTGTGAAAAAATGGGATGTGTTCACATTGTGTTTTGGGGCGTATCCTGTCGCGGGCGCTAGGCGTACACACACAAGTGAGGTATCATTTTTATCGGGAGACTTGGGGAAACACTGGGTGGAACGAAATTTGTGCCTCCTCTCAGATTTCAGAACTTTCTGTCACCGAAATGTGAGGAAAATGTGTTTTTTTTGCCAAATTTTGAGGTTTGCAAAGGATTCTGGGTAACAGAACCTGGTCAGACCCCCACAAGTCACCCCATCTTGGATTCCCCATGGTCTCTAGTTTTAAAAAATGCACAGGTTTGGTAGATTTCCCTAGGTGCCGGCTGAGCTAGAGGCCAAAATCTACAGGTAGGCACTTTGCAAAAAACAGCTCTGTTTTCAGTGAAAAAATGGGATGTGTTCACATTGTGTTTTGGGGCGTATCCTGTCGCGGTCGCTAGGCCTACACACACAAGTGAGGTATCATTTTTATCGGGAGACTTGGGGAAACACTGGGTGGAACGAAATTTGTGCCTCCTCTCAGAATTCAGAACTTTCTGGCACCGAAATGTGAGGAAAATGTGTTTTTTTAGCCACATTTTTGAGGTTTGCAAAGGATTCTGGGTAACAGAACCTGGTCAGAGCCCCACAAGTCACCCCATCTTGGATTCCCCATGGTCTCTAGTTTTAAAAAATGCACAGGTTTGGTAGGTTTCCCTAGGTGCCGGCTGAGCTAGAGGCCAAAATCTACAGGTAGGCACTTTGCAAAAAACAGCTCTGTTTTCTGTGAAAAAATGGGATGTGTTCACATTGTGTTTTTGGGCGTATCCTGTCGCGGGCGCTAGGCCTACACACACAAGTGAGGTATCATTTTTATCGGGAGACTTGGGGAAACACTGGGTGGAACGAAATTTGTGCCTCCTCTCAGATTTCAGAACTTTCTGTCACCGAAATGTGAGGAAAATGTGTTTTTTTTTGCCAAATTTTGAGGTTTGCAAAGGATTCTGGGTAACAGAACCTGGTCAGAACCCCACAAGTCACCCCATCTTGGATTCCCCTAGGTCTCTAGTTTTCAAAAATACACAGGTTTGGTAGGTTTCCCTAGGTGCCGGCTGAGCTAGAGGCCAAAATCTACAGGTAGGCACTTTGCAAAAAACACCTCTGTTTTCTTTCAAAAATTGGGATGTGTCCACGTTGTGTTTTGGGGCATATCCTGTCGCGGGCGCTAGACCTACCCACACAAGTGAGCTATCATTTTCATCGGGAGACTTGGGGTAACGCTGGGTGGAAGGAAATTTGTGCCTCCTCTCAGATTCCAGAACTTTCTGTCACAGAAATGTGAGAAACATGTGTTTTTTTAGCCACATTTTGAGGTTTGCAAAGGATTCTGGGTAACAGAGCCTGGTCAGAGCCCCACAAGTCACCCCATCTTGGATTCCTCTAGGTCTCTAGTTTTCAAAAATGCACAGGTTTCGTAGGTTTCCTTAGGTGCCGGCTGAGCTAGAGGCCAAAATCTACAGGTAGGCACTTTGCAAAAAACACCTCTGTTTTCTTTCAAAAATTGGGATGTGTCCACGTTGTGTTTTGGGGCATATCCTGTCGCGGGCGCTAGACCTACCCACACAAGTGAGCTATCATTTTCATCGGGAGACTTGGGGTAACGCTGGGTGGAAGGAAATTTGTGGCTCCTCTCAGATTCCAGAACTTTCTGTCACCGAAATGTGAGGAACATGTGTTTTTTTAGCCACATTTTGAGGTTTGCAAAGGATTCTGGGTAACAGAACCTGGTCAGAGCCCCACAAGTCACACCATCTTGGATTCCCCTAGGTCTCTAGTTTTCAAAAATGCACAGGTTTGGTAGGTTTCTCTAGGTGCCGGCTGAGCTAGAGGCCAAAATCTACAGGTAGGCACTTTGCAAAAAACAGCTCTGTTTTCTGTGAAAAAATGGGATGTGTTCACGTTGTGTTTTGGGGCATATCCTGTCGCGGGCGCTAGGCCTACCCACACAAGTGAGGTATCATTTTTATCGGGAGACTTGGGGGAATGCTGGGTGGAAGGAAATTTATCCCTCCTCTCAGATTCCAGAACTTTCTGTCACCGAAATGGGAGGAACATGTGTTTTTTTTTGCCACATTTTGAAGTTTGCAAAGGATACTGGGTAACAGAGGCTGGTCAGAGCCCCACAAGTCACCCCATCTTGGATTCCTCTAGGTCTCTAGTTTTCAAAAATGCACAGGTTTGGTAGGTTTCCCTAGGTGCCGGCTGAGCAAGAGGCCAAAATCTACAGGTAGGCTCTTTGCAAAAAACAGCACTGTTTTCTGTCAAAAAATGGGATGTATCCACGTTACGTTTTGGGGCATATCCTGTCGCGGGCGCTAGGCCTACCCACACAAGTGAGGTATCATTTTTATCGGGAGACTTGGGGGAAAGCTGTGTGGAAGGAAATTTTCCCTCCTCTCAGATTCTAGAACTTTCTGAGACCGAAATGTGAGGAACATGTGTTTTTTTAGCCACATTTTGAGGTTTGCAAAGGATTCTGGGTAACAGAGCCTGGTCAGAGCCCCACAAGTCACCCCATCTTGGATTCCTCCAGGTCTCTAGTTTTCAAAAATGCACAGGTTTCGTAGGTTTCCTTAGGTGCCGGCTGAGCTAGAGGCCAAAATCTACAGGTAGGCACTTTGCAAAAAACAGCTCTGTTTTCTGTGAAAAAATGGGATGAGTTCACGTTGTGTTTTGGGGCATATCCTGTCACGGGCGCTAGGCCTACCCACACAAGTGAGGTATCATTTTTATCGGGAGACTTGGGGAAACGCTGGGTGGAAGGAAATTTGTCCCTCCTCTCAGATTCCAGAACTTTCTGTCACCGAAATGTGAGGAACATGTGTTTTTTTAGCCACATTTTGAGGTTTGCAAAGGATTCTCTGTAACAGAACCTGGTCAGAGCCCCAAAAGTCACCCCATCTTGGATTCCTCTAGGACTCTAGTTTTTAAAAATGCACAGGTTTGGTAGGTTTCTCTAGGTGCCGGCTGAGCTAGAGGCCAAAATCTACAGGTAGGCACTTTGCAAAAAACAGCTCTGTTTTCTGTGAAAAAATGGGATGTGTTCACGTTGTGTTTTGGGGCATATCCTGTCGCGGGCGCTAGGCCTACCCACACAAGTGAGGTATCATTTTTATCGGGAGACTTGGGGGAATGCTGGGTGGAAGGAAATTTATCCCTCCTCTCAGATTCCAGAACTTTCTGTCACCGAAATGGGAGGAACGTGTGTTTTTTTTTGCCACATTTTGAGGTTTGCAAAGGATACTGGGTAACAGAGGCTGGTCAGAGCCCCACAAGTCACCCCATCTTGGATTCCTCTAGGTCTCTAGTTTTCAAAAATGCACAGGTTTGGTAGGTTTCCCTAGGTGCCGGCTGAGCAAGAGGCCAAAATCTACAGGTAGGCTCTTTGCAAAAAACAGCACTGTTTTCTGTCAAAAAATGGGATGTGTCCACGTTACGTTTTGGGGCATATCCTGTCGCGGGCGCTAGGCCTACCCACACAAGTGAGGTATCATTTTTATCGGGAGACTTGGGGGAAAGCTGTGTGGAAGGAAATTTGTCCCTCCTCTCAGATTCTAGAACTTTCTGAGTCCGAAATGTGAGGAACATGTGTTTTTTTTAGCCACATTTTGAGGTTTGCAAAGGATTCTGGGTAACAAAGCCTGGTCAGAGCCCCACAAGTCACCCCATCTTGGATTCCTCTAGGTCTCTAGTTTTCAAAAATGCACAGGTTTGGTAGGTTTCCCTAGGTGCCGGCTGAGCTAGAGGCCAAAATCTACAGGTAGACACTTTGCAAAAAACAGCTCTGTTTTCTGTGAAAAAATGGGATGTGTTCACGTTGTGTTTTGGGGCATATCCTGTCGCGGGCGCTAGGCCTACCCACACAAGTGAGGTATCATTTTTATCGGGAGACTTGGGGGAATGCTGGGTGGAAGGAAATTTATCCCTCCTCTCAGATTCCAGAACTTTCTGTCACCGAAATGGGAGGAACATTTGTTTTTTTTTGCCACATTTTGAGGTTTGCAAAGGATACTGGGTAACAGAACCTGGTCAGAGCCCCACAAGTCACCCCATCTTGGAATCCCCTAGGTCTCTAGTTTTCAAAAATGCACAGGTTTGGTAGGTTTCTCTAGGTGACTGCTGAGCTAGAGGTCAAAATCTACAGGTAGGCACTTTGCAAAAAACAGCTCTGTTTTCTTTCAAAAAATGGGATGTGTCCAGGTTGTGTTTTGGGGCGTAGCCTGTCGCGGGCGCTAGGCCGACCCACACAAGTGAGGTTTCATTTTTATCGGGAGACTTGGGGAAACGCTGGGTGGAACGAAATTTGTGCCTCCTCTCAGATTTCAGAACTTTCTGGCACCAAAATGTGTTTTTTTAGCCACATTTTGAGGTTTGCAAAGGATTCTGGGTAACAGAACCTGGTCAGAGCCCCACAAGTCACCCCATCTTGGATTCCCCTAGGTCTCTAGTTTTCAAAAATACACAGGTTTGGTAGGTTTCCCTAGGTCCTGGCTGAGCTAGAGGCCAAAATCTACAGGTAGGCACTTTGCAAAAAACAGCTCTTTTTTCAGTGAAAAAATGGGATGAGTTCACGGTGTGTTTTGGGGCATATACTGTCGCGGGCGCTAGGCCTACCCAGACAAGTGAAGTACCATTTTTATCCGGAGACTTGGGGGAACGCTGGGTGGAAGGAAATTTGTCCCTCCTCTCAGATTCCAGAACTTTCTGTCACCGAAATGTGAGGAACATTTGTTTTTTTAGACAAATTTTGAGGTTTGCAAAGGATTCTGGGTAACAGAACCTGGTCAGAGCCCCACAAGTCACCCCATCTTGGATTCCCCTAGGTCTCTAGTTTTCAAAAATGCACAGGTTTGGTAGGTTTCCCTAGGTGCCGGCTGAGCTAGAGGCCAAAATCTACAGGTAGGCACTTTGCAAAAAACAGCTCTGTTTTCTGTGAAAAAATGGGATGTGTTCACGTTGTGTTTTGGGGCATATCCTGTCGCGAGCGCTAGGCCTACCCACACAAGAGAGGTATCATTTTTACCGGGATACTTGGGGGAATGCTGGGTGGAAGGAAATTTGTCCCTCCTCTCAGATTCCAGAACTTTCTGTCACCGAAATGTGAGGAAAATGTTTTTTTTTTGCCAAATTTTGAGGTTTGCAAAGGATTCTGGGTAACAGAACCTGTTCAGAGCCCCACAAGTCACCCCATCTTGGATTTCCCTAGGTCTCTGGTTTTCAAAAATGCACAGGTTTGGTAGGTTTCCCTAGGTGTCGGCTGAGCTAGAGGCCAAAATCTACAGGTAGGCACTTTGCAAAAAACAGCTCTGTTTTCTGTGAAAAAATGGGATGTGTTCACATGGTGTTTTGGGGCATATCCTGTCGCGGGCTCTAGGCCTACCCACACAAGTGAGGTACCATTTTTACCGGGAGACTTGGGGGAATGCTGGGTGGAAGGAAATTTGTCCCTCCTCTCAGATTCCTGAACTTTCTGTCACCGAAATGTGAGGAAAATGTGTTTTTTTAGCCTAATTTTGTGGTTTGCAAAGGATTCTGGTAACAGAACCTGTTCAGAGCCCCACAAGTCACCCCAACCTGGATTCCCCTAGGTCTCTAGTTTTAAAAAATGCACAGGTTTGGGAGGTTTCCCTAGGTGCCGGCAGAGCTAGAGGCCAAAATCTACAGGTAGGCACTTTGAAAAAAACAGCTCTGTTTTCTTTGAAAAAATGGGATGTGTTCACGTGGTGTTTTGGGGCATATCCTGTCGCGGGCGCTAGGCCTACCCACACAAGTGAGGTACCATTTTTATCGGGAGACTTGGGGGAACGCTGGGTGGAAGGAAATTTGTGCCTCCTCTCAGATTCCAGAACTTTCTGTCACCGAAATATGAGGAAAATGTGTTTTATTAGCCAAATGTTGAGGTTTGCAAAGGATTCTGGGTAACAGAACCTGGTCAGAGCCCCACAAGTCACCCCATCTTGGATTCCCCATGGTCCCTAGTTTTCAAAAATGCACAGGTTTGGTAGGTTTCCCTAGGTGCCGGCTGAGCTAGAGGCCAAAATCTACAGGTAGGTACGTTGCAAAAAACAGATCTGTTTTCTGTGAAAAAATGGGATGTGTTCACGTTGTGTTTTGGGGCGTATCCTGTCGCGGGCGCTAGTCCTACCCACACAAGTGAGGTATCATTTTTATCTGGAGACTTGGGGAAACACTGGGTGGAATGAAATTTGTGCCTCCTCTCAGATTTCAGAACTTCTGTCACCGAAATGTGAGGAAAATGTGTTTGTTTAGCCTAATTTTTAGGTTTGCAAAGGATTCTGGGTAACAGAACCTGGTCAGAGCCCCACAAGTCACCCCATCTTGGATTCCCCATGGTCTCTAGTTTTCAAAAATGCACAGGTTTGGTAGGTTTCCCTAGGTGCCGGCTGAGCTAGAGGCCAAAATCTACAGGTAGGCACTTTGCAAAAAACAGATCTGTTTTCTGTGAAAAAATGGGATGTGTTCACGTTGTGTTTTGGGGCATTTCCTGTCACGGGCGCTAGGCCTACCCACACAAGTGAGGTATCATTTTTATCGGGAGACTTGGGGAAACACTGGATGGAACGAAATTTGTGCCTCCTCTCAGATTCCAGAACTTTCTGTCACCGAAATGTGAGGAACATTTGTTTTTTTAGACAAATTTTGAGGTTTGCAAAGGATTCTCGGTAACAGAACCTGGTCAGAGCCCCACAAGTCACCCCATCTTGGATTCCCCTAGGTCTCTAGTTTTCAAAAATGCACAGGTTTGGTAGGTTTCCCTAGGTGCCGGCTGAGCTAGAGGCCAAAATCTACAGGTAGGCACTTTGCAAAAAACAGATCTGTTTTCTGTGAAAAAATGGGATGTGTTCACGTTGTGTTTTGGGGCATTTCCTGTCACGGGCGCTAGGCCTACCCACACAAGTGAGGTATCATTTTTATCGGGAGACTTGGGGAAACACTGGATGGAACGAAATTTGTGCCTCCTCTCAGATTCCAGAACTTTCTGTCACCGAAATGTGAGGAACATTTGTTTTTTTAGACAAATTTTGAGGTTTGCAAAGGATTCTGGGTAACAGAACCTGGTCAGAGCCCCACAAGTCACCCCATCTTGGATTCCCCTAGGTCTCTAGTTTTCAAAAATGCACAGGTTTGGTAGGTTTCCCAAGGTGCCGGCTGAGCTAGAGGCCAAAATCTACAGGTAGGCACTTTGCAAAAAACAGCTCTGTTTTCTGTGAAAAAATGGGATGTGTTCACGTTGTGTTTTGGGGCATATCCTGTCGCGAGCGCTAGGCCTACCCACACAAGAGAGGTATCATTTTTACCGGGATACTTGGGGGAATGCTGGGTGGAAGGAAATTTGTCCCTCCTCTCAGATTCCAGAACTTTCTGTCACCGAAATGTGAGGAAAATGTTTTTTTTTTGCCAAATTTTGAGGTTTGCAAAGGATTCTGGGTAACAGAACCTGTTCAGAGCCCCACAAGTCACCCCATCTTGGATTTCCCTAGGTCTCTGGTTTTCAAAAATGCACAGGTTTGGTAGGTTTCCCTAGGTGTCGGCTGAGCTAGAGGCCAAAATCTACAGGTAGGCACTTTGCAAAAAACAGCTCTGTTTTCTGTGAAAAAATGGGATGTGTTCACATGGTGTTTTGGGGCATATCCTGTCGCGGGCTCTAGGCCTACCCACACAAGTGAGGTACCATTTTTATCGGGAGACTTGGGGGAATGCTGGGTGGAAGGAAATTTGTCCCTCCTCTCAGATTCCTGAACTTTCTGTCACCGAAATGTGAGGAAAATGTGTTTTTTTAGCCTAATTTTGTGGTTTGCAAAGGATTCTGGTAACAGAACCTGTTCAGAGCCCCACAAGTCACCCCAACCTGGATTCCCCTAGGTCTCTAGTTTTAAAAAATGCACAGGTTTGGGAGGTTTCCCTAGGTGCCGGCTGAGCTAGAGGCCAAAATCTACAGGTAGGCACTTTGAAAAAAACAGCTCTGTTTTCTTTGAAAAAATGGGATGTGTTCACGTGGTGTTTTGGGGCATATCCTGTCGCGGGCGCTAGGCCTACCCACACAAGTGAGGTACCATTTTTATCGGGAGACTTGGGGGAACGCTGGGTGGAAGGAAATTTGTGCCTCCTCTCAGATTCCAGAACTTTCTGTCACCGAAATATGAGGAAAATGTGTTTTATTAGCCAAATGTTGAGGTTTGCAAAGGATTCTGGGTAACAGAACCTGGTCAGAGCCCCACAAGTCACCCCATCTTGGATTCCCCATGGTCCCTAGTTTTCAAAAATGCACAGGTTTGGTAGGTTTCCCTAGGTGCCGGCTGAGCTAGAGGCCAAAATCTACAGGTAGGTACGTTGCAAAAAACAGATCTGTTTTCTGTGAAAAAATGGGATGTGTTCACGTTGTGTTTTGGGGCGTATCCTGTCGCGGGCGCTAGGCCTACCCACACAAGTGAGGTATCATTTTTATCTGGAGACTTGGGGAAACACTGGGTGGAATGAAATTTGTGCCTCCTCTCAGATTTCAGAACTTCTGTCACCGAAATGTGAGGAAAATGTGTTTGTTTAGCCTAATTTTTAGGTTTGCAAAGGATTCTGGGTAACAGAACCTGGTCAGAGCCCCACAAGTCACCCCATCTTGGATTCCCCATGGTCTCTAGTTTTCAAAAATGCACAGGTTTGGTAGGTTTCCCTAGGTGCCGGCTGAGCTAGAGGCCAAAATCTACAGGTAGGCACTTTGCAAAAAACAGCTCTGTTTTCTGTGAAAAAATGGGATGTGTTCACGTTGTGTTTTGGGGCATATCCTGTCGCGAGCGCTAGGCCTACCCACACAAGAGAGGTATCATTTTTACCGGGATACTTGGGGGAATGCTGGGTGGAAGGAAATTTGTCCCTCCTCTCAGATTCCAGAACTTTCTGTCACCGAAATGTGAGGAAAATGTTTTTTTTTTGCCAAATTTTGAGGTTTGCAAAGGATTCTGGGTAACAGAACCTGTTCAGAGCCCCACAAGTCACCCCATCTTGGATTTCCCTAGGTCTCTGGTTTTCAAAAATGCACAGGTTTGGTAGGTTTCCCTAGGTGTCGGCTGAGCTAGAGGCCAAAATCTACAGGTAGGCACTTTGCAAAAAACAGCTCTGTTTTCTGTGAAAAAATGGGATGTGTTCACATGGTGTTTTGGGGCATATCCTGTCGCGGGCTCTAGGCCTACCCACACAAGTGAGGTACCATTTTTATCGGGAGACTTGGGGGAATGCTGGGTGGAAGGAAATTTGTCCCTCCTCTCAGATTCCTGAACTTTCTGTCACCGAAATGTGAGGAAAATGTGTTTTTTTAGCCTAATTTTGTGGTTTGCAAAGGATTCTGGTAACAGAACCTGTTCAGAGCCCCACAAGTCACCCCAACCTGGATTCCCCTAGGTCTCTAGTTTTAAAAAATGCACAGGTTTGGGAGGTTTCCCTAGGTGCCGGCTGAGCTAGAGGCCAAAATCTACAGGTAGGCACTTTGAAAAAACAGCTCTGTTTTCTTTGAAAAAATGGGATGTGTTCACGTGGTGTTTTGGGGCATATCCTGTTGCGGGCGCTAGGCCTACCCACACAAGTGAGGTACCATTTTTATCGGGAGACTTGGGGGAACGCTGGGTGGAAGGAAATTTGTGCCTCCTCTCAGATTCCAGAACTTTCTGTCACCGAAATATGAGGAAAATGTGTTTTATTAGCCAAATGTTGAGGTTTGCAAAGGATTCTGGGTAACAGAACCTGGTCAGAGCCCCACAAGTCACCCCATCTTGGATTCCCCATGGTCCCTAGTTTTCAAAAATGCACAGGTTTGGTAGGTTTCCCTAGGTGCCGGCTGAGCTAGAGGCCAAAATCTACAGGTAGGTACGTTGCAAAAAACAGATCTGTTTTCTGTGAAAAAATGGGATGTGTTCACGTTGTGTTTTGGGGCGTATCCTGTCGCGGGCGCTAGGCCTACCCACACAAGTGAGGTATCATTTTTATCTGGAGACTTGGGGAAACACTGGGTGGAATGAAATTTGTGCCTCCTCTCAGATTTCAGAACTTCTGTCACCGAAATGTGAGGAAAATGTGTTTGTTTAGCCTAATTTTTAGGTTTGCAAAGGATTCTGGGTAACAGAACCTGGTCAGAGCCCCACAAGTCACCCCATCTTGGATTCCCCATGGTCTCTAGTTTTCAAAAATGCACAGGTTTGGTAGGTTTCCCTAGGTGCCGGCTGAGCTAGAGGCCAAAATCTACAGGTAGGCACTTTGCAAAAAACAGATCTGTTTTCTGTGAAAAAATGGGATGTGTTCACGTTGTGTTTTGGGGCATTTCCTGTCACGGGCGCTAGGCCTACCCACACAAGTGAGGTATCATTTTTATCGGGAGACTTGGGGAAACACTGGATGGAACGAAATTTGTGCCTCCTCTCAGATTTCAGAACTTTCTGGCACTGAAATGTGAGGAAAATGTGTTTTTTTAGCCACATTTTTGAGGTTTGCAAAGGATTCTGGGTAACAGAACCTGGTCAGAGCCCCACAAGTCACCCCATCTTGGATTCCCCATGGTCTCTAGTTTTAAAAAATGCACAGGTTTGGTAGGTTTCCCTAGGTGCCGGCTGAGCTAGAGGCCAAAATCTACAGGTAGGCACTTTGCAAAAAACAGCTCTGTTTTCTGTGAAAAAATGGGATGTGTTCACATTGTGTTTTGGGGCGTATCCTGTCGCGGGCGCTAGGCCTACACAAACAAGTGAGGTATCATTTTTATCGGGAGACTTGGGGAAACACTGGGTGGAACGAAATTTGTGCCTCCTCTCAGATTTCAGAACTTTCTGTCACCGAAATGTGAGGAAAATGTGTTTTTTTTGCCAAATTTTGAGGTTTGCAAAGGATTCTGGGTAACAGAACCTGGTCAGAACCCCACAAGTCACCCCATCTTGGATTCCCCATGGTCTCTAGTTTTAAAAAATGCACAGGTTTGGTAGGTTTCCCTAGGTGCCGGCTGAGCTAGAGGCCAAAATCTACAGGTAGGCACTTTGCAAAAAACAGCTCTGTTTTCTGTGAAAAAATGGGATGTGTTCACATTGTGTTTTGGGGCGTATCCTGTTGCGGGCGCTAGGCCTACACACACAAGTGAGGTATCATTTTTATCGGGAGACTTGGGGAAACACTGGGTGGAACGAAATTTGTGCATCCTCTCAGATTTCAGAACTTTCTGTCACCGAAATGTGAGGAAAATGTGTTTTTTTTGCCAAATTTTGAGGTTTGCAAAGGATTCTGGGTAACAGAACCTGGTCAGAACCCCACAAGTCACCCCATCTTGGATTCCCCTAGGTCTCTAGTTTTCAAAAATACACAGGTTTGGTAGGTTTCCCTAGGTGCCGGCTGAGCTAGAGGCCAAAATCTACAGGTAGGCACTTTGCAAAAAACACCTCTGTTTTCTTTCAAAAATTGGGATGTGTCCACGTTGTGTTTTGGGGCATATCCTGTCGCGGGCGCTAGACCTACCCACACAAGTGAGCTATCATTTTCATCGGGAGACTTGGGGTAACGCTGGGTGGAAGGAAATTTGTGGCTCCTCTCAGATTCCAGAACTTTCTGTCACAGAAATGTGAGGAACATGTGTTTTTTTAGCCACATTTTGAGGTTTGCAAAGGATTCTGTGTAACAGAGCCTGGTCAGAGCCCCACAAGTTACCCCATCTTGGATTCCTCTAGGTCTCTAGTTTTCAAAAATGCACAGGTTTGGTAGGTTTCCCTAGGTGCCGGCTGAGCTAGAGGCCAAAATCTACAGGTAGGCACTTTGCAAAAAACAGCTCTGTTTTCTGTGAAAAAATGGGATGAGTTCACGTTGTGTTTTGGGGCATATCGTGTCACGGGCGCTAGGCCTACCCACACAAGTGAGGTATCATTTTTATCGGGAGACTTGGGGGAACGATGGGTGGAAGGAAATTTGTCCCTCCTCTCAGATTCCAGAACTTTCTGTCACCGAAATGTGAGGAACATGTGTTTTTTTAGCCACATTTTGAGGTTTGCAAAGTATTCTCGGTAACAGAACCTGGTCAGAGCCCCACAAGTCACCCCATCTTGGATTCCCCTAGGTCTCTAGTTTTTAAAAATGCACAGGTTTGGTAGGTTTCTCTAGGTGCTGGCTGAGCTAGAGGCCAAAATCTACAGGTAGGCACTTTGCAAAAAACAGCTCAGTTTTCTGTGAAAAAATGGGATGTGTTCACGTTGTGTTTTGGGGCATATCCTGTCGCGGGCGCTAGGCCTACCCACACAAGTGAGGGACCATTTTTATCGGGAGACTTGGGGGAACCCTGGGTGGAAGGAAATTTGTCCCTCCTCTCAGATTCCAGAACTTTCTGTCACCGAAATGTGAGGAAAATGAGTTTTTTTTTGCCAAATGTTGAGGTTTGCAAAGGATTCTGGGTAACAGAACCTGGTCAGAGCCCCACAAGTCACCCCATCTTGGAATCCCCTAGGTCTCTAGTTTTCAAAAATGCACAGGTTTGGTAGGTTTCTCTAGGTGACTGCTGAGCTAGAGGCCAAAATCTACAGGTAGGCACTTTGCAAAAAACAGCTCTGTTTTCTTTCAAAAAATGGGTTGTGTCCAGGTTGTGTTTGGGGGCGTATCCTGTCGCGGGCGCTAGGCCGACCCACACAAGTGAGGTATCATTTTTATCGGGAGACTTGGGGAAACGCTGGGTGGAATGAAATTTGTGCCTCCTCTCAGATTTCAGAACTTTCTGGCACCAAAATGTGTTTTTTTAGCCACATTTTGAGGTTTGCAAAGGATTCTGGGTAACAGAACCTGGTCAGAGCCCCACAAGTCACCCCATCTTGGATTCCCCTAGGTCTCTAGTTTTTAAAAATACACAGGTTTGGTAGGTTTCCCTAGGTCCTGGCTGAGCTAGAGGCCAAAATCTACAGGTAGGCACTTTGCAAAAAACAGCTCTTTTTTCTGTGAAAAAAATGGGATGTGTTCACGGTGTGTTTTGGGGCATATCGTGTCGCGGGCGCTAGGCCTACCCACACAATTGAAGTACCATTTTTATCCAGAGACTTGGGGGAACGCTGGGTGGAAGGAAATTTGTCCCTCCTCTCAGATTCCAGAACTTTCAGTCACCGAAATGTGAGGAACATTTGTTTTTTTAGCCACATTTTGAGGTTTGCAAAGGATTCTGGGTAACAGAACCTGGTCAGAGCCCCACAAGTCACCCCATCTTGGATTCCCCTAGGTCTCTAGTTTTCAAAAATGCACAGGTTTGGTAGGTTTCCCTAGGTGCCGGCTGAGCTAGAGGCCAAAATCTACAGGTAGGCACTTTGCAAAAAACAGCTCTGTTTTCTGTGAAAAAATGGGATGTGTTCACGTTGTGTTTTGGGGCATATCCTGTCGCGAGCGCTAGGCCTACCCACACAAGTGAGGTACCATTTTTATCGGGAGTCTTGGGGGAACGCTGGGTGGAAGGAAATTTGTCCCTCCTCTCAGATTCCAGAACTTTCTGTCACCGAAATGTAAAGGAAAATGTGTTTTTTTAGCCAAATGTTGAGGTTTGCAAAGGATTCTGGGTAACAGAACCTGGTCAGAGCCCCACAAGTCACCCCATCTTGGATTCCCCTAGGTCTCTAGTTTTCAAAAATGCACAGGTTTGGTAGGTTTCTCTAGGTGACGGCTGAGCTAGAGGCCAAAATCTACAGGTAGGCACTTTTCAAAAAACAGCTCTGTTTTCTGTGAAAAAATGGGATGTGTTCACGTTGTGTTTTGGGGCATATCCTGTCGCGGGCACTAGGCCTACCCACACAAGTGATGTACCATTGTTATCGGGAGACTTGGGGGAACGCTGGGTGGAAGGAAATTTGTGCCTCCTCTCAGATTCCAGAACTTTCTGTCACCTAATTGTGAGGAAAATGTGCTTTTTTAGCCAAATGTTGAGGTTTGCAAAGGATTCTGGGTAACAGAAGCTGGTCAGAGCCCCACAAGTCACCCCATCTTGGATTCCCCTAGGTCTCTAGTTTTAAAAAATGCACAGGTTTGGTAGGTTTCCCTAGGTGCCGGCTGAGCTAGAGGCCAACATCTACAGGTTGGCACTTTGCAAAAAACACCTATGTTTTCTTTCAAAAAATGGGATGTGTCCAGGTTGTGTTTTGGGGCGTATCCTGTCGCGGGCGCTAGGCCTACCCACACAAGTGAGGTACCATTTTTATCAGGAGACTTGGGGGAACGCTGGGTGGAAGGAAATTTGTCCCTCCTCTCAGATTCCAGAACTTTCTGTCACCAAAATTTGAGGAACATGTGTTTTTTAGCCACATTTTGAGGTTTGCAAAGGATTCTGGGTAACAGAACCTGGTCAGAGCCCCACAAGTCACCCCATCTTGGATTCCCCTAGGTCTCTAGTTTTAAAAAAAGGAACAGGTTTGGTAGGTTTCCCTAGGTGCCGGCTGAGCTAGAGGCCAAAATCTACAGGTAGGCACTTTGCAAAAAACAGCTCTGTTTTCTGTGAAAAAATGGGATGTGTTCACGTTGTGTTTTGGGGCATATCCTGTCGCGGGCGCTAGGCCTACCCACACAAGTTTGGTACAATTTTTATCGGTAGACTTGGGGGAACGCTGGGAGGAAGGAAATTTGTGCCTCCTCTCAGATTCCAGAACTTTCTGTCACCGAAATGTGAGGAAAATGTGTTTTTTTAGCCAAATGTTGATGTTTGCAAAGGATTCTGGGTAACAGAACCTGGACAGAGCCCCACAAGTCACCCCATCTTGGATTCCCCTAGGTCTCTAGTTTTCAAAAATGCACAGGTTTGGTAGGTTTCCCTAGGTGCCGGCTGAGCTAGAGGCCAAAATCTACAGGTAGGCACTTTGCAAAAAAACAGCTCTGTTTTCTGTGAAAAAATGGGATGTGTTCACGTTGTGTTTTGGGGCATATCCTGTCGCGGGCGCTAGGCCTACCCACACAAGTGAGGTACCATTTTTATCGGGAGACTTGGGGGAACGCTGGGTGGAAGGAAATTTGTGCCTCCTCTCAGATTCCAGAACTTTCTGTCACCTAATTGTGAGGAAAATGTGTTTTTTTAGCCAAATGTTGAGGTTTTCAAAGGATTCTGGGTAACAGAACCTGGTCAGAGCCCCACAAGTCACCCCATCTTGGATTCCCCTAGGTCTCTAGTTTTCAGAAATGCACAGGTTTGGTAGCTTTCCCTAGGTGCCGGCTGAGCTAGAGGCCAAAATCTACAGGTAGGCACTTTGCAAAAAACAGCTATGTTTTCTGTGAAAAAATGGGATGTGTTCACGTTGCGTTTTGGGGCATATCCTGTCGCGGGCGCTAGGCCTACCCACACAAGTGAGGTTTCATTTTTATCGGGAGACTTGGGGGAATGCTTGGTGGAAGGAAATTTGTGCCTCCTCTCTGATTCCAGAACTTTCTGTCACCGAAATATGAGGAAAATGTGTATTTTTAGCCAAATGTTGAGGTTTGCAAAGGATTCTGGGTAACAGAACCTGGTCAGAGCCCCACAAGTCACCCTATCTTGGATTCCCCAAGGTCTCTAGTTTTCAAAAATGCACAGGTTTGGTAGGTTTCTCTAGGTGACGGCTGAGCTAGAGGCCAAAATCTACAGGTAGGCACTTTGCAAAAAACACCTCTGTTTTCTTTCAAATAATGGAATGTGTCCACATTGTGCTTTGGGGCATTTCCTGTCACGGGCGCTAGGTCTACCCACACAAGTGAGGTATCATTTTTATCGGGAGACTTGGGGAAACACTGGGTGGAACGAAATTTGTGCCTCCTCTCAGATTTCAGAACTTTCTGTCACCGAAATGCGAGGAAAATGTGTTTTTTTAGCCACATTTTGAGGTTTGCAAAGGATTCTGGGTAACAGAACCTGGTCAGAGCCCCACAAGTCACCCCATCTTGGATTCCCCATGGTCTCTAGTTTTAAAAAATGCACAGGTTTGGTAGGTTTCCTTAGGTGCCGGCTGAGCTAGAGGCCAAAATCTACAGGTAGGCACTTTGCGAAAAACAGTTCTGTTTTATGTGAAAAAATGGGATGTGTTCACGTTGTGTTTTGGGGCATATCCTGTCGCGGGCACTAGGCCTACCCACACAAGTGAGGTACCATTTTTATCGGGAGACTTGGGGGAATCCTGGGTGGAAGGAAATGTGTCCCTCCTCTCAGATTCCAGAACTTTCTGTCACCGAAATGTTAGGAAAATGAGTTTTTTTAGCCACATTTTGAGGTTTGCAAAGGATTCTGGGTAACAGAACCTGTTCAGAGCCCCACAAGTCACCCCATCTTGGATTCCCCTAGGTCTCTAGTTTTCAAAAATGCACAGGTTTGGTAGGTTTCCCTAGGTTCCGGCTGAGCTAGAGGCCAAAATCAACAGGTAGGCACTTTGCAAAAAACAGCTCTGTTTTCTGTGAAAAAATGGGATATGTTCACGTTGTGTTTTGTGGCATATCCTGTCGTGGGCTCTTGGCCTACCCACACAAGTGAGGTACCATTTTTATCGGGAGACTTGGGGGAACGCTGGGTGGAAGGAAATTTGTCCCTCCTCTCAGATTCCCGAACTTTCTGTCACCAAAATCTGAGGAACATGTGTTTTTTTAGCCACATTTTGAGGTTTGCAAAGGATTCTGGGTAACAGAACCTGGTCAGAGCCCCACAAGTCACCCCATCTTGGATTCCCCTAGGTCTCTAGTTTTAAAAAATGCACAGGTCTGGTAGGTTTCCCTAGGTGCCGGCTGAGCTAGAGGCCAACATCTACAGGTTGGCACTTTGCAAAAAACACATATGTTTTCTTTCAAAAAATGGGATGTGTCCAGGTTGTCTTTTGGGGCGTATCCTGTCGCGGGCGCTAGGCCTACCCACACAAGTGAGGTATTATTTTTATCGGGAGACTTGGGGAAACGCTGGGTGGAACGAAATTTGTGCCTCCTCTCAGATTTCAGAACTTTCTGGCACCGAAATGTGTTTTTTTAGCCAAATTTTGAGGTTTGCAAAGGATTCTGGGTAACAGAACCTGGTCAGAGCCCCACAAGTCACACCATCTTGGATTCCCCTAGGTCTCTAGTTTTAAAAAATGCACAGGTTTGGTAGGTTTCCCTAGGTGCCGGCTGAGCTAGAGGCCAAAATCTACAGGTAGGCACTTTGCAAAAAGCAGCTCTGTTTTCTGTGAAAAAATGGGATGTGTTCACGTTGTGTTTTGGGGCATAGCCTGTCGCGGGCGCTAGGCCTACCCACACAAGTGAGGTATCATTTTTATCGGGAGACTTGGGGAAATGCTGGGTGGAACGTAAGTTGTGCCTCCTCTCAGATTTCAGAACTTTCTGTCACCGAAATGTGAGGAAAATGTGTTTTTTTAGCCAAATTTTGAAGTTTGCAATGGATTCTGGGTAACAGAACCTGGTCAGAGTCCCACAAGTCACCCCATCATGGATTCCCCATGGTCTCTAGTTTCCAAAAATGCACAGGTTTGGTAGGTTTCCCTAGGTGCCGGCTGAGCTAGAGGCCAAAATCTACAGATAGGCACTTGGCGAAAAACAGTTCTGTTTTCTGTAAAAAAATGTGATGTGTTCACGTTGTGTTTTGGGGCATATCCTGTCGCGGGCGCTAGGCCTACCCACACAAGTGAGGTACCATTTTTATCGGGAGACTTGGGGGAATGCTGGGGGGGAGGACATTTTTGCCTCCTCTCAGATTCCAGAACTTTCTGGCACCGAAATGTTAGGAAAATGTGGTTTTTTAGCCAAATTTTGAGGTTTGCAAAGGATTCTGGGTAACAGAACCTGTTCAGAGCCCCACAAGTCAACCCATCTTGGATTCCCCTAGGTCTCTGTTTTTCAAAAATGCACAGGTTTGGTAGGTTTCCCTAGGTGCCGGCTGAGCTAGAGGCCAAAATCTACAGGTAGGCACTTTGCAAAAAACAGCTCTGTTTTCTGTGAAAAAATGGGATGAGTTTACGTTGTGTTTCGGGGCATATCCTGTCGCGGGCGCTAGGCCTACCCACACAAGTGAGGTACCATTTTTATCGGGAGACTTGGGGGAACGCTGGGTGGAAGGAAATTTGTCCCTCCTCTCAGATTCCAGAACTTTCTGTCACCGAAATGTGAGGAAAATGTGTTTTTTTAGCCAAATGTTGAGGTTTGCAAAGGATTCTGGGTAACAGAACCTGGTCAGAGCCCCACAAGTCACCCCATCTTGGATTACCCTAGGTCTCTAGTTTTCAAAAATGCACAGGTTTGGTAGGTTTCCCTAGGTGCCGGCTGAGCTAGAGGCCAAAATGACAGGTAGGCACTTTGCAAAAAACAGCTCTGGTTTTCTGTGAAAAAATGGGATGTGTTCACGTTGCGTTTTGGGGCATATCCTGTCGCGGGCGCTAGGCCTACCCACACAAGTGAGGTACCATTTTTATCGGGAGACTTGGGGGAACGCTGGGTGGAAGGAAATTTGTGCCTCCTCTCAGATTCCAGAACTTTCTGTCACCGAAATATGAGGAAAATGTGTTTTTTAGCCAAATGTTGAGGTTTGCAAAGGATTCTGGGTAACAGAACCTGGTCAGAGCCCCACAAGTCACACCATCTTGGATTCCCCTAGGTCTCTAGTTTTAAAAAATGCACAGGTTTGGTAGGTTTCCCTAGGTGCCGGCTGAGCTAGAGGCCAAAATCTACAGGTAAGCACTTTGCAAAAAGCAGCTCTGTTTTCTGTGAAAAAATGGGATGTGTTCACGTTGTGTTTTGGGGCATAGCCTGTCGCGGGTGCTAGGCCTACCCACACAAGTGAGGTATCATTTTTATCGGGAGACTTGGGGAAATGCTGGGTGGAACGTAAGTTGTGCCTCCTCTCAGATTTCATTACTTTCTGTCACCGAAATGCGAGGAAAATGTGTTTTTTTAGCCAAATTTTGAAGTTTGCAATGGATTCTGGGTAACAGAACCTGGTCAGAGCCCCACAAGTCACCCCATCATGGATTCCCCATGGTCTCTAGTTTTCAAAAATGCACAGGTTTGGTAGGTTTCCCTAGGTGCCGGCTGAGCTAGAGGCCAAAATCTACAGATAGGCACTTGGGGAAAAACAGTTCTGTTTTCTGTAAAAAAATGTGATGGGTTCACGTTGTGTTTTGGGGCATATCCTGTCGCGGGCGCTAGGCCTACCCACACAAGTGAGGTACCATTTTTATCGGGAGACTTGGGGGAATGCTGGGTGGGAGGACATTTTTGCCTCCTCTCAGATTCCAGAACTTTCTGGCACCGAAATGTTAGGAAAATGTGGTTTTTTAGCCAAATTTTGAGGTTTGCAAAGGATTCTGGGTAACAGAACCTGTTCAGAGCCCCACAAGTCAACCCATCTTGGATTCCCCTAGGTCTCTGTTTTTCAAAAATGCACAGGTTTGGTAGGTTTCCCTAGGTGCCGGCTGAGCTAGAGGCCAAAATCTACAGGTAGGCACTTTGCAAAAAACAGCTCTGTTTTCTGTGAAAAAATGGGATGAGTTTACGTTGTGTTTTGGGGCATATCCTGTCGCGGGCACTAGGCCTACCCACACAAGTGAGGTAGCATTTTTATCGGGAGACTTGGGGGAACGCTGGGTGGGAGGAAATTTGAGCCTCCTCTCAGATTCCAGAACTTTCTGTCACCTAATTGTGAGGAAAATGTGTTTTTTTAGCCAAATGTTGAGGTTTGCAAAGGATTCTGGGTAACAGAACCTGGTCAGAGCCCCACAAGTCACCCCATCTTGGATTACCCTAGGTCTCTAGTTTTCAAAAATGCACAGGTTTGGTAGGTTTCCCTAGGTGCCGGCTGAGCTAGAGGCCAAAATGACAGGTAGGCACTTTGCAAAAAACAGCTCTGGTTTTCTGTGAAAAAATGGGATGTGTTCACGTTGCGTTTTGGGGCATATCCTGTCGCGGGCGCTAGGCCTACCCACACAAGTGAGGTACCATTTTTATCGGGAGACTTGGGGGAACGCTGGGTGGAAGGAAATTTGTGCCTCCTCTCAGATTCCAGAACTTTCTGTCACCGAAATATGAGGAAAATGTATTTTTTAGCCAAATGTTGAGGTTTGCAAAGGATTCTGGGTAACAGAACCTGGTCAGAGCCCCACAAGTCACCTTATCTTGGATTCCCCTAGGTCTCTAGTTTTCAAAAATGCACAGCTTTGGTAGGTTTCCCTAGGTGCCGGCTGAGCTAGAGGCCAAAATCTACAGGTAGGCACTTTGCAAAAAGCAGCTCTGTTTTCTGTGAAAAAATGGGATGTGTTCACGTTGTGTTTTGGGGCATATCCTGTCGCGGGCGCTAGGCCTACCCACACAAGTGAGGTACCATTTTTATTGGGAGACTTGGGGGAACGCTGGGTGGAAGGAAATTAGTCCCTCCTCTCAGATTCCAGAACTTTCTGTCACCGAAATGTGAGGAAAATGTGTTTTTTTAGCCAAATGTTGAGGTTTGCAAAGGATTCTGGGTAACAGAACCTGGTCAGAGCCCCACAAGTCACCCCATCTTGGATTCCCCTAGGTCTCTAGTTTTCAAAAATGCACTGGTTTGGTAGGTTTCTCTAGCTGACGGCTGAGCTAGAGGCCAAAATCTACAGGTAGGCACTTTGCAAAGAACAGCTCTGTTTTCTGTGAAAAAATGGGATGTGTTCACGTTGTGTTTTGGGGCATATCCTGTCGCGGGCACTAGGCCTACCCACACAAGTGAGGTAGCATTTTTATCGGGAGACTTGGGGGAACGCTGGGTGGGAGGAAATTTGAGCCTCCTCTCAGATTCCAGAACTTTCTGTCACCTAATTGTGAGGAAAATGTGTTTTTTTAGCCAAATGTTGAGGTTTGCAAAGGATTCTGGGTAACAGAACCTGGTCAGAGCCCCACAAGTCACCCCATCTTGGATTACCCTAGGTCTCTAGTTTTCAAAAATGCACAGGTTTGGAAGGTTTCCCTAGGTGCCGGCTGAGCTAGAGGCCAAAATGACAGGTAGGCACTTTGCAAAAAACAGCTCTGTTTTCTGTGAAAAAATGGGATGTGTTCACGTTGCGTTTTGGGGCATATCCTGTCGCGGGCGCTAGGCCTACCTACACAAGTGAGGTACCATTTTTATCGGGAGACTTGGGGGAACGCTGGGTGGAAGGAAATTTGTGCCTCCTCTCAGATTCCAGAACTTTCTGTCACCGAAATATGAGGAAAATGTGTTTTTTTAGCCAAATGTTGAGGTTTGCAAAGGATTCTGGGTAACATAACCTGGTCAGAGCCCCACAAGTCACCTTATCTTGGATTCCCCTAGGTCTCTAGTTTTCAAAAATGCACAGCTTTGGTAGGTTTCTCTAGGTGCCGGCTGAGCTAGAGGCCAAATCTAAAGGTAGGCACTTTGCAAAAAACACCTCTGTTTTCTTTCAAAAAATGGTATGTGTCCACATTGTGCTTTGGGGCATTTCCTGTCACGGGCGCTAGGCCTACCCACACAAGTGAGGTATCATTTTTATCGGGAGACTTGGGGAAACACTGGGTGGAACAAAATTTGTGCCTCCTCTCAGATTTGAGAACTTTCTGGCACCGAAATGTGAGGAAAATGTGTTTTTTTAGCCACATTTTGAGGTTAGCAAAGGATTCTGGGTAACAGAACCTGGTCAGAGCCCCACAAGTCACCCCATCATAGATTCCCCATGGTCTCTAGTTTTCAAAAATGCACAGGTTTGGTAGGTTTCCCTAGGTGCCGGCTGAGCTAGAGGCCAAAATCTACAGGTAGGCACTTGGCGAAAAACAGTTCTGTTTTCTGTGAAAAAATGTGATGTGTTCACGTTGTGTTTTGGGGCATATCCTGTAGCGGGCGCTAGTCCTTCCCACACAAGTGAGGTACCATTTTTATCGGGAGACTTGGGGGAATGCTGGGTGGAAGGACATTTTTCCCTCCTCTCAGATTCCAGAACTTTCTGTCACCGAAATGTTAGGAAAATGTGTTTTTTTAGCCAAATTTTGAGGTTTGCAAAGGATTCTGGGTAACAGAACCTGTTCAGAGCCCCACAAGTCAACCCATCTTGGTTTCCCCTAGGTCTCTAGTTTTCAAAAATGCACAGGTTTGGTAGGTTTCCCTAGGTGCTGGCTGAGCTAGATGCCAAAATCTACAGGTAGGCACTTTGCAAAAAACAGCTCTGTTTTCTGTGAAAAAATGGGATGTGTTCACGTTGTGTTTTGGGGCATATCCTGTTGCGGGCACTAGGCCTACCCACACAAGTGAGGTAGCATTTTTATCGGGAGACTTGGGGGAACGCTGGGTGGAAGGAAATTTGAGCCTCCTCTCAGATTCCAGAACTTTCTGTCACCGAAATGTGAGGAACATGTGTTTTTTTAGCCACATTTTGAGGTTTGCAAAGGATCCTGGGTAACAGAACCTGGTCAGAGCCCACAAGTCACCCCATCTTGGATTCCCCTAAGTCTATAGTTTTTAAAAATGCACAGGTTTGGTAGGTTTCTCTAGGTGCCGGCTGAGCTAGAGGCCAAAATCTACAGGTAGGCACTTTGCAAAAAACAGCTCTGTTTTCTGTGAAAAAATGGGATGTGTTCACGTTGTGTTTTGGGGCATATCCTGTCGCGGGAGATAGGCCTACCCACACAAGTGAGGTACCATTTTTATCGGGAGACTTGGGGGAACGCTGGGTGGAAGGAAATTTGTCCCTCCTCTCAGATTCCAGAACTTTCTGTCACCGAAATGTGAGGAAAATGTGTTTTTTTAGCCAAATGTTGAGGTTTGCAAAGGATTCTGGGTAAAAGAAACTGGTCAGAGCCCCACAAGTCACCCCATCTTGGATTCCCCTAGGTCTCTAGTTTTCAAAAATGCACTGGTTTGGTAGGTTTCTCTAGGTGACGGCTGAGCTAGAGGCCAAAATCTACAGGTAGGCACTTTGCAAAGAACAGCTCTGTTTTCTGTGAAAAAATGGGATGTGTTCACGTTGTGTTTTGGGGCATATCCTGTCGCGGGCACTAGGCCTACCGACACAAGTGAGGTAGCATTTTTATCGGGAGACTTGGGGGAACGCTGGGTGGATGGAAATTTGAGCCTCCTCTCAGATTCCAGAACTTTCTGTCACCTAATTGTGAGGAAAATGTGTTTTTTTAGCCAAATGTTGAGGTTTGCAAAGGATTCTGGGTAACAGAACCTGGTCAGAGCCCCACAAGTCACCCCATCTTGGATTACCCTAGGTCTTTAGTTTTAAAAAATGCACAGGTTTGGTAGGTTTCCCTAGGTGCCGGCTGAGCTAGAGGCCAAAATGACAGGTAGGCACTTTGCAAAAAAAAGCTCTGTTTTCTGTGAAAAAATGGGATGCGTTCACGTTGTGTTTTGGGGCATATCCTGTCGCGGGCGCTAGGCCTACCCACACAAGTGAGGTACCATTTTTATCGGGAGACTTGGGGGAACGCTGGGTGGAAGGAAATTTGTGCCTCCTCTCAGATTCCAGAACTTTCTGTCACCGAAATATGAGGAAAATGTGTTTTTTTAGCCAAATGTTGAGGTTTGCAAAGGATTCTGGGTAACAGAACCTGGTCAGAGCCCCACAAGTCACCCTATCTTGGATTCCCCTAGGTCTCTAGTTTTAAAAAATGCACAGCTTTGGTAGGTTTCCCTAGGTGCCGGCTGAGCTAGAGGCCAAAATCTACAGGTAGGCACTTTGCAAAAAACACCTCTGTTTTCTTTCAAAAAATGGTATGTGTCCACATTGTGCTTTGGGGCATTTCCTGTCACAGGCGCTAGGCCTACCCACACAAGTGAGGTATCATTTTTATCAGGAGACTTGGGGAAACACTGGGTGGAACGAAATTTGTGCCTACTCTCAGATTTGAGAACTTTCTGGCAACGAAATGTGAGGAAAATGTGTTTTTTTAGCCACATTTTGAGGTTAGCAAAGGATTCTGGGTAACAGAACCTGGTCAGAGCCCCACAAGTCACCCCATCATGGATTCCCCATGGTCTCTAGTTTTCAAAAATGCACAGGTTTGGTAGGTTTCCTTAGGTGCCGGCTGAGCTAGAGTCCAAAATCTACAGGTAGGCACTTTGCGAAAAACAGTTCTGTTTTCTGTGAAAAAACGGGATGTGTTTCACGTTGTGTTTTGGGGCATATCCTGTCGCGGGCGCTAGGCCTACCCACACAAGTGAGGTACCATTTTTATCGGGAGACTTGGGGGAACGCTGGGTGGAAAGAAATTTGTCCCTCCTCTCAGATTCCAGAACTTTCTGTCACCGAAATTTTAGGAAAATGTGTTTTTTTAGCCAAATTTTGAGGTTTGCAAAGGATTCTGGGTAACAGAACCTGTTCAGAGCCCCACAAGTCAACCCATCTTGGATTCCCCTAGGTCTCTAGTTTTCAAAAATGCACAGGTTTGGTAGGTTTCCCTAGGTGCTGGCTGAGCTAGAGGCCAAAATCTACAGGTAGGCACTTTGCAAAAAACAGCTCTGTTTTCTGTGAAAAAATAGCATGTGTTAACGTTGTGTTTTGGGGCATATCCTGTCGCGGGCGCTAGGCCTACCCACACAAGTGAGGTACCATTTTTATCGGGAGACTTGGGGGAACGCTGGGTGGAAAGAAATTTGTCCCTCCTCTCAGATTCCAGAACTTTCTGTCACCAAAATGAGAGGAACATGTGTTTTTTTAGCCACATTTTGAGGTTTGCAAAGGATTCTGGGTAACAGAACCTGGTCAGAGCCCCACAAGTCACCCCATCATGGATTCCCCTAGGTCTCTAGTTTTCAAAAATGCCCAGGTTTGGTAGGTTTCCCTAGGTGCCGGCTGAGCTAGTGGCCAACATCTACAGGTTGGCACTTTGCAAAAAACACCTATGTTTTCTTTCAAAAAATTGGATGTGTCCAGGTTGTGTTTTGGGGCGTATCCTGTCGCAGGCGCTAGGCCTACCCACACAAGTGAGGTATCATTTTTATCGGGAGACTTGGTGAAACGCTGGGTGGAACGAAATTTGTGCCTCCTCTCAGATTTCAGAACTTTCTGGCACCAAAATGTGTTTTTTTAGCCACATTTTGAGGTTTGCAAAGGATTCTGGGTAACAGAACCTGGTCAGAGCCCCACAAGTCACCCCATCTTGGATTCCCCTAGGTCTCTAGTTTTCAAAAATGCACAGGTTTGGTAGGTTTCCCTAGGTGCCGGCTGAGCTAGAGGCCAAAATCTACAGGTAGGCACTTTGCAATAATCAGCTCTGTTTTCTGTGAAAAAATGGGATGTGTTCAAGTTGTGTTTTGGGGCATATCCTGTCGCGGGCGCTAGGCCTACCCACACAAGTTAGGTACCATTTTTATCGGGAGACTTGGGGGAACGCTGGGTGGAAAGAAATTTGTCCCTCCTCTCAGATTCCAGAACTTTCTGTCACCGAAATGTTAGGAAAATGTGTTTTTTTAGCCAAATTTTGAGGTTTGCAAAGGATTCTGGGTAACAGAACCTGTTCAGAGCCCCACAAGTCAACCCATCTTGGATTCCCCTAGGTCTCTAGTTTTCAAAAATGCACAGGTTTGGTAGGTTTCCCTAGGTGCTGGCTGAACTAGAGGCCAAAATCTACAGGTAGGCACTTTGCAAAAAACAGCTCTGTTTTCTGTGAAAAAATAGCATGTGTTAACGTTGTGTTTTGGGGCATATCCTGTCGCGGGCACTAGGCCTACCCACACAAGTGAGGTACCATTTTTATCGGGAGACTTGGGGGAACGCTGGGTGGAAGGAAATTTGTCCCTCCTCTCAGATTCCATAACTTTCTGTCACCGAAATGTGAGGAACATGTGTTTGTTTAGCCACATTTTGAGGTTTGCAAAGGATTCTGGGTAACAGAACCTGGTCAGAGCCCCACAAGTCATCCCATCATGGATTCCCCTAGGTCTCTAGTTTTCAAAAATGCACAGGTTTGGTAGGTTTCCCTAGGTGCCGGCTGAGCTAGAGGCCAAAATCTACAGGTAGGCACTTTGCAATAATCAGCTCTGTTTTCTGTGAAAAAATGGGATGTGTTCAAGTTGTGTTTTGGGGCATATCCTGTCGCGGGCGCTAGGCCTACCCACACAAGTGAGGTACCATTTTTATCGGGAGACTTGGGGGAACGCTGGGAGGAAGGAAATTTGTGCCTCCTCTCAGATTCCAGAACTTTCTGTCACCGAAATGTGAGGAAAATGTGCTTTTTTAGCCAAATGTTGAGGTTTGCAAAGGATTCTGGGTAACAGAACCTGGTCAGAGCCCCACAAGTCACCCCATTTTGGATTCCACTAGGTCTCTAGTTTTCAAAAATGCACACGTTTGGGAGGTTTCCCTAGGTTCCGGCTGAGCTAGAGGCCAAAGTCTACAGGTAGGCACTTTGCAAAAAAGAGCTCTGTTTTCTTTGAAAAAATGGGATGTGTTCAAGTTGTGTTTTGGGGCATATCCTGTCGCGGACGCTAGGCCTACCCACACAAGTGAGGTACCATTTCTATCGGGAGACTTGGGGGAACGCTGGGAGGAAGGAAATTTGTGCCTCCTCTCAGATTCCAGAACTTTCTGTCACCGAAATGTGAGGAAAATGTGCTTTTTTAGCAACATTTTGAGGTTTGCAAAGGATTCTGGGTAACAGAACCTGGTCAGAGCCCCACAAGTCACCCAATCTTGGATTCCCCTAGGTCTCTAGTTTTAAAAAATACACAGGTTTGGTAGGTTTCCCCAGGTTCCGGCTGAGCTAGAGGCCAAAGTCTACAGGTAGGCACTTTGCAAAAAACAGCTCTGTTTTCTTTGAAAAAATGGGATGTGTTCACGTTGTGTTTTGGGGCATACCCTGTCGCGGGCGCTAGGCCTACCCACACAAGTGAGGTATCATTTTTATCGGGAGACTTGGGGGAACGCTGGGTGGAAGGAAATTTATCCCTCCTCTCAGATTCCAGAACTTTCAGCAGTCACCGAAATGTGAGGAACATGTGTTTTTTGAGCAACATTTTGAGGAATGCAAAGGATTCTGGGTAACAGAACCTGGTCAGAGCCCCACAAGTCACCCCATCTTGGATTCCCCTAGGTCTCTAGTTTAAAAAAATGCACAGGTTTGGTAGGTTTCCTTAGGCGCCGGCTGAGCTAGAGGCCAAAATGACAGGTAGGCACTTTGCAAAAAACAGCTCTGTTTTCTGTGAAAAAATGGGATGTGTTCACATTGTGTTTTGGGGCATATCCTGTCGCGGGCGCTAGGCCTACCCACACAAGTGAGGTACCATTTTTATCGGGAGACTTGGGGGAACGCTGGGTGGAACAAAATTTGTGCCTCCTCTCAGATTCCAGAACTTTCTGTCACCGAAATATGAGGAAAATGTATTTTTTTAGCCAAATGTTGAGGTTTGCAAAGGATTCTGGGTAACAGAACCTGGTCAGAGCCCCACAAGTCACCCCATCTTGGATTCCCCTAGGTCTCTAGTTTTCAAAAATGCACAGGTTTGGTAGGGTTCCCTAGGTGCCGGCTGAGCTAGAGGCCAAAATCTACAGGTAGGCACTTTGCAAAAAACACCTCTGTTTTCTGTGAAAAAATGGTATGTGTTCACATTGTGCTTTGGGGCATATCCTGTCGCGGGCGCTAGGCCTAAACACACAAGTGAGGTATCATTTTTATCGGGAGACTTGGGGAAACACTGGGTGGAACAAAATTTGTGCCTCCCTAGGTGCCGGCTGAGCTAGAGGCCAAAATCTACAGGAAGGCACTTTGCAAAGAACAGCTCTCGTTTCTGTGAAAAAATGGGATGTGTTCACGTTGTGTTTTGGGGCATATCCTGTCGCGGGCACTAGGCCTACCCACACAAGTGAGGTAGCATTTTTATCAGGAGACTTGGGGGAACGCTGGGTGGAAGGAAATTTGAGCCTCCTCTCAGATTCCAGAACTTTCTGTCACCTAATTGTGAGGAAAATGTGTTTTTTTAGCCAAATGTTGAGGTTTGCAAAGGATTCTGGGTAACAGAACCTGGTCAGAGCCCCACAAGTCACCCCATCTTGGATTACCCTAGGTCTCTAGTTTTAAAAAATGCACAGGTTTGGTAGGTTTCCCTAGGTGCCGGCTGAGCTAGAGGCCAAAATGACAGGTAGGCACTTTGCAAAAAACAGCTCTGTTTTCTGTGAAAAAATGGGATGTGTTCACGTTGCGTTTTGGGGCATATCCTGTCGCGGGCGCTAGGCCTACCCACACAAGTGAGGTACCATTTTTATCGGGAGACTTGGGGGAACGCTGGGTGGAAGGAAATTTGTGCCTCCTCTCAGATTCCAGAACTTTCTGTCACCGAAATATGAGGAAAATGTGTTTTTTTAGCCAAATGTTGAGGTTTGCAAAGGTTTCTGGGAAACAGAACCTGGTCAGAGCCCCACAAGTCACCCTATCTTGGATTCCCCTAGGTCTCTAGTTTTCAAAAATGCACAGCTTTAGTAGGTTTCCCTAGGTGCCGGCTGAGCTAGAGGCCAAAATCTACAGGTAGGCACTTTGAAAAAAACACCTCTGTTTTCTTTCAAAAAATGGTATGTGTCCACATTGTGCTTTGGGGCATTTCCTGTCACGGGCGCTAGGCCTACCCACACAAGTGAGGTATCATTTTTATCGGGAGACTTGGGGAAACACTGGGTGGAACGAAATTTGTGCCTCCTCTCAGATTTGAGAACTTTCTGGCACCGAAATGTGAGGAAAATGTGTTTTTTTAGCCACATTTTGAGGTTAGCAAAGGATTCTGGGTAACAGAACCTGGTCAGAGCCCCACAAGTCACCCCATCTTGGATTCCCATGGTCTCTAGTTTTAAAAAATGCACAGGTTTGGTAGGTTTCCCTAGGTGCCGGCTGAGTTAGAGGCCAAAATCTACAGGTAGGCACTTTGCAAAAATCAGCTCTGTTTTCTGTGAAAAAATGAGATGTGTTCACGTTGTGTTTTGGGGCATAGCCTGTCGCGGGCACTAGGACTACCCACACAAGTGAGGTATCATTTTTATCGGGAGACTTGGGAACGCTGGGTGGAACGAAATTTGTGCCTCCTCTCAGATTTCAGAACTTTCTGTCACCGAAATGCGAGGAAAATGTGTTTTTTTAGCCAAATTTAGAGGTTTGCAATTGATTCTGGGTAATAGAACCTGGTCAGAGCCCCACAAGTCACCCCATCATGGATTCCCCATGGTCTCTAGTTTTCAAAAATGCACAGGTTTGGTAGGGATCATAGGTGCCGGCTGAGCTAGAGGCCAAAATCTACAGGTAGGCACTTTGCGAAAAACAGTTCTTTTTTCTGTGAAAAAATGGGATGTGTTCACGTTGTATTTTGGGGCATATCCTGTCGCGGGCGCTAGGCCTACCCACACAAGTGAGGTACCATTTTTATCGGGAGACTTGGGGGAATGCTGGGTGGAAGGAAATTTGTCCCTCCTCTCAGATTCCAGAACTTTCTGTCACCAAAATGTTAGGAAAATCTGTTTTTTTAGCCAAATTTTGAGGTTTGCAAAGGATTCTGGGTAACAGAACCTGTTCAGAGCCCCACAAGTCAACCCATCTTGGATTCCCCTAGGTCTCTAGTTTTCAAAGATGCACAGGTTTGGTAGGTTTCCCTAGGTGCCGGCTGAGCTAGAGGCGAAAATCTACAGGTAGGCACTTTGCAAAAAACACCTCTGTTTTCTTTAAAAAAATGGTATGTGTCCACATTGTGCTTTGGGGCATTTCCTGTCACGGGCGCTAGGCCTACCCACACAAGTGAGGTATCATTTTTATCGGGAGATTTGGGGAAACACTGGGTGGAACGAAATTTGTGCCTCCTCTCAGATTTGAGAACTTTCTGGCACCGAAATGTGAGGAAAATTTGTTTTTTTAGCCACATTTTGAGGTTAGCAAAGGATTCTGGGTAACAGAACCTGGTCAGAGCCCCACAAGTCACCCCATCTTGGATTCCCCATGGTCTCTAGTTTTAAAAAATGCACAGGTTTGGTAGGTTTCCCTAGGTGCCGGCTGAGTTAGAGGCCAAAATCTACAGGTAGGCACTTTGCAAAAATCAGCTCTGTTTTCTGTGAAAAAATGAGATGTGTTCACGTTGTGTTTTGGGGCATAGCCTGTCGCGGGCACTAGGACTACCCACACAAGTGAGGTATCATTTTTATCGGGAGACTTGGGAAACGCTGGGTGGAACGAAATTTGTGCCTCCTCTCAGATTTCAGAACTTTCTGTCACCGAAATGCGAGGAAAATGTGTTTTTTTAGCCAAATTTTGAGGTTTGCAATGGATTCTGGGCAATAGAACTTGGTCAGAGCCCCACAAGTCACCCCATCATGGATTCCCCATGGTCTCTAGTTTTCAAAAATGCACAGGTTTGGTAGGGATCCTTAGGTGCCGGCTGAGCTAGAGGCCAAAATCTACAGGTAGGCACTTTGCGAAAAACAGTTCTTTTTTCTGTGAAAAAATGGGATGTGTTCACGTTGTGTTTTGGGGCATATCCTGTCGCGGGCGCTAGGCCTACCCACACAAGTGAGGTACCATTTTTATCGGGAGACTTGGGGGAATGCTGGGTGGAAGGAAATTTGTCCCTCCTCTCAGATTCCAGAACTTTCTGTCACCGAAATGTTAGGAAAATCTGTTTTTTTAGCCAAATTTTGAGGTTTGCAAAGGATTCTGGGTAACAGAACCTGTTCAGAGCCCCACAAGTCAACCCATCTTGGATTCCCCTAGGTCTCTAGTTTTCATAGATGCACAGGTTTGGTAGGTTTCCCTAGGTGCCGGCTGAGCTAGAGGCCAAAATCTACAGGTAGGCACTTTGCAAAAAACAGCTCTGTTTTCTGTGAAAAAATGGGATGTGTTCACGTTGTGTTTTGGGGCATATCCTGTCGCGGGCGCTAGGCCTACCCACACAAGTGAAGTACCATTTTTATCGGGAGACTTGGGGGAACGCTGGGTGGAAGGAAATTTGTCCCTCCTCTCAGATTCCAGAACTTTCTGTCACCGAAATGTGAGGAACATGTGTTTTTTTAGCCACATTTTGAGGTTTGCAAAGGATTCTGAGTAACAGAACCTGGTCAGAGCCCCACAAGTCACACCATCTTGGATTCCCCTAGGTCTCTAGTTTTCAAAAATGCACAGGTTTGGTAGGTTTCCCTAGGTGCCGGCTGAGCTAGAGGCCAAAATCTACAGGTAGGCACTTTGCAAAAATCAGCTCTGTTTTCTGTGAAAAAATGGGATGTGTTCACGTTGTGTTTTGGGGCATAGCCTGTCGCGGGCGCTAGGCCTACCCACACAAGTGAGGTACCATTTTTATCGGGAGACTTGGGGGAACGGTGGGAGGAAGGAAATTTGTGCCTCCTCTCAGATTCCAGAACTTTCTGTCACCGAAATGTAAGGAAAATGTGTTTTTTTAGCCAAATGTTGAGGTTTGCAAAGGATTCTGGGAACAGAACCCGGTCAGAGCCCCACAAGTCACCCCATCTTGGATTCCCCTAGGTCTCTAGTTTTCAAACATGCACAGGTTTGGTAGGTTTCTCTAGGTGACGGCTGAGCTAGAGGCCAAAATCTACAGGTAGGCACTTTGCAAAAAACAGCTCTGTTTTCTGTGAAAAAATGGGATGTGTTCACGTTGTGTTTTGGGGCATATCCTGTCGCGGGCACTAGGCCTACCCACACAAGTGAGGTACCATTTTTATCGGGAGACTTGGGGGAACGCTGGGTGGAAGGAAATTTGTGCCTCCTCTCAGATTCCAGAACTTTCTGTCACCTAATTGTGAGGAAAATGTGTTTTTTTAGCCAAATGTTGAGGTTTGCAAAGGATTCTGGGTAACAGAACCTGGTCAGAGCCCCACAAGTCACCCCATCTTGGATTCCCCTAGGTCTCTAGTTTTCAAAAATGCACAGGTTTGGTAGGTTTCCCTAGGTGCCGGCTGAGCCAGAGGCCAAAATCTACAGGTAGGCACTTTGCAAAAAACAGCTCTGTTTTCTGTGAAAAAATGGGATGAGTTCACGTTGTGTTTTGGGGCCTATCCTGTCGCGGGCGCTAGGCCTACCCACACAAGTGAGGTACCATTTTTATCGAGAGGCTTTGGGGAACGCTGGGTGGAAGGAAATTTGTCCCTCCTCTCAGATTCCAGAACTTTCTGTCACCGAAATGTGAGGAACATGTGTTTGTTTAGCCACATTTTGAGGTTTGCAAAGGATTCTGGGTAACAGAACCTGGTCAGAGCCCCACAAGTCACCCCATCATGGATTCCCCTAGGTCTCTAGTTTTAAAAAATGCACAGGTTTGGTAGGTTTCCCTAGGTGCCGGCTGAGCTAGTGGCCAACATCTACAGGTTGGCACTTTGCAAAAAACACCTATGTTTTCTTTCAAAAAATGGGATGTGTCCAGGTTGTGTTTTGGGGCATATCCTGTCGCAGGCGCTAGGCCTACCCACACAAGTGAGGTATCATTTTTATCGGGAGACTTGGGGAAACGCTGGGTGGAACGAAATTTGTGCCTCCTCTCAGATTTCAGAACTTTCTGGCACCGAAATGTGTTTTTTTAGCCACATTTTGAGGTTTGCAAAGGATTCTGGGTAACAGAACCTGGTCAGAGCCCCACAAGTCACCCCATCTTGGATTCCCCTAGGTCTCTAGTTTTCAAAAATGCACAGGTTTGGTAGGTTTCCCTAGGTGCCGGCTGAGCTAGAGGCCAAAATCTACAGGTAGGCACTTTGCAAAAAACAGCTCTGTTTTCTGTGAAAAAATGGGATGTGTTCACGTTGTGTTTTGGGGCATATCCTGTCGCGGGCGCTAGGCCTACCCACACAAGTGAAGTACCATTTTTATCGGGAGACTTGGGGGAACGCTGGGTGGAAGGAAATTTGTCCCTCCTCTCAGATTCCAGAACTTTCTGTCACCGAAATGTGAGGAACATGTGTTTTTTTAGCCACATTTTGAGGTTTGCAAAGGATTCTGGGTAACAGAACCTGGTCAGAGCCCCACAAGTCACACCATCTTGGATTCCCCTAGGACTCTAGTTTTCAAAAATGCACAGGTTTGGTAGGTTTCCCTAGGTGCCGGCTGAGCTAGAGGCCAAAATCTACAGGTAGGCACTTTGCAAAAATCAGCTCTGTTTTCTGTGAAAAAATGGGATGTGTTCACGTTGTGTTTTGGGGCATAGCCTGTCGCGGGCGCTAGGCCTACCCACACAAGTGAGGTACCATTTTTATCGGGAGACTTGGGGGAACGGTGGGAGGAAGGAAATTTGTGCCTCCTCTCAGATTCCAGAACTTTCTGTCACCTAATTGTGAGGAAAATGTGTTTTTTTAGCCAAATGTTGAGGTTTGCAAAGGATTCTGGGAACAGAACCCGGTCAGAGCCCCACAAGTCACCCCATCTTGGATTCCCCTAGGTCTCTAGTTTTCAAACATGCACAGGTTTGGTAGGTTTCTCTAGGTGACGGCTGAGCTAGAGGCCAAAATCTACAGGTAGGCACTTTGCAAAAAACAGCTCTGTTTTCTGTGAAAAAATGGGATGTGTTCACGTTGTGTTTTGGGGCATATCCTGTCGCGGGCACTAGGCCTACCCACACAAGTGAGGTACCATTTTTATCGGGAGACTTGGGGGAACGCTGGGTGGAAGGAAATTTGTGCCTCCTCTCAGATTCCAGAACTTTCTGTCACCTAATTGTGAGGAAAATGTGTTTTTTTAGCCAAATGTTGAGGTTTGCAAAGGATTCTGGGTAACAGAACCTGGTCAGAGCCCCACAAGTCACCCCATCTTGGATTCCCTTAGGTCTCTAGTTTTCAAAAATGCACAGGTTTGGTAGGTTTCCCTAGGTGCCGGCTGAGCTAGAGGCCAACATCTACAGGTTGGCACTTTGCAAAAAACACCTATGTTTTCTTTAAAAAAATGGGATGTGTCCAGGTTGTGTTTTGGGGCGTATCCTGTCGCGGGCGCTAGGCCTACCCACACAAGTGAGGTATCATTTTTATCAGGAGACTTGGGGAAATGCTGGGTGGAACAAAATTTGTGCCTCCTCTCAGATTTCAGAACTTTCTGGCACCGAAATGTGTTTTTTTTGCCACATTTTGAGGTTTGGAAAGGATTCTGGGTAACAGAACCTTGTCAGAGCCCCACAAGTCACCCCCATCTTGGATTCCACTAGGTCTCTAGTTTTAAAAAATGCACAGGTTTGGTAGGTTTCCCTAGGTGCCGGCTGAGCTAGAGGCCAAAGTCTACAGGTAGGCACTTTGCAAAAAACAGCTCTGTTTTCTGTGAAAAAATGGGATGTGTTCACGTTGTGTTTTGGGGCATACCCTGTCGTGGGCGCTAGGCCTACCCACACAAGTGAGGTATCATTTTTATCGGGAGACTTGGGGGAACGCTGGGTGGAAGGAAATTTGTCCCTCCTCTCAGATTCCAGAACTTTCTGTCACCGAAATGTGAGGAACATGTGTTTGTTTAGCCACATTTTGAGGTTTGCAAAGGATTCTGGGTAACAGAACCTGGTCAGAGCCCCACAAGTCACCCCATCTTGGATTCCCCTAGGTCTCTAGTTTTCAAAAATGCACAGGTTTGGTAGGTTTCCCTAGGTGCCGGCTGAGCTAGAGGCCAAAATCTACAGGTAGGCACTTTGCAAAAAACAGCTCTGTTTTCTGTGAAAAAATGGGATGAGTTCACGTTGTGTTTTGGGGCCTATCCTGTCGCGGGCGCTAGGCCTACCCACACAAGTGAGGTACCATTTTTATCGAGAGGCTTTGGGGAACGCTGGGTGGAAGGAAATTTGTCCCTCCTCTCAGATTCCAGAACTTTCTGTCACCGAAATGTGAGGAACATGTGTTTGTTTAGCCACATTTTGAGGTTTGAAAAGGATTCTGGGTAACAGAACCTGGTCAGAGCCCCACAAGTCACCCCATCATGGATTCCCCTAGGTCTCTAGTTTTAAAAAATGCACAGGTTTGGTAGGTTTCCCTAGGTGCCGGCTGAGCTAGTGGCCAACATCTACAGGTTGGCACTTTGCAAAAAACACCTATGTTTTCTTTCAAAAAATGGGATGTGTCCAGGTTGTGTTTTGTGGCGTATCCTGTCGCAGGCGCTAGGCCTACCCACACAAGTGAGGTATCATTTTTATCGGGAGACTTGGGGAAACGCTGGGTGGAACGAAATTTGTGCCTCCTCTCAGATTTCAGAACTTTCTGGCACCGAAATGTGTTTTTTTAGCCACATTTTGAGGTTTGCAAAGGATTCTGGGTAACAGAACCTGGTCAGAGCCCCACAAGTCACCCCATCTTGGATTCCCCTAGGTCTCTAGTTTTCAAAAATGCACAGGTTTGGTAGGTTTCCCTAGGTGCCGGCTGAGCTAGAGGCCAAAATCTACAGGTAGGCACTTTGCAATAATCAGCTCTGTTTTCTGTGAAAAAATGGGATGTGTTCAAGTTGTGTTTTGGGGCATATCCTGTCGCGTGCGCTAGGCCTACCCACACAAGTGAGGTACCATTTTTATCGGGAGACTTGGGGGAACGCTGGGAGGAAAGAAATTTGTGCCTCCTCTCAGATTCCAGAACTTTCTGTCACCGAAATGTGAGGAACATGTGTTTTTTTAGCCACATTTTGAGGTTTGCAAAGGATTCTGGGTAACAGAACCTGGTCAGAGCCCCACAAGTCACCCCATTTTGGATTCCACTAGGTCTCTAGTTTTCAAAAATGCACACGTTTGGGAGGTTTCCCTAGGTTCCGGCTGAGCTAGAGGCCAAAGTCTACAGGTAGGCACTTTGCAAAAAAGAGCTCTGTTTTCTTTGAAAAAATGGGATGTGTTCAAGTTGTGTTTTGGGGCATATCCTGTCGCGGGCGCTAGGCCTACCCACACAAGTGAGGTACCATTTTTATCGGGAGACTTGGGGGAACGCTGGGAGGAAGAAAATTTGTGCCTCCTCTCAGATTCCAGAACTTTCTGTCACCAAAATGTGAGGAAAATGTGCTTTTTTAGCAACATTTTGAGGTTTGCAAAGGATTCTGGGTAACAGAACCTGGTCAGAGCCCCACAAGTCACCCCATCTTGGATTCCCCTAGGTCTCTAGTTTTAAAAAATGCACAGGTTTGGTAGGTTTCCTTAGGCGCCGGCTGAGCTAGAGGCCAAAATGACAGGTAGGCACTTTGCAAAAAACAGCTCTGTTTTCTGTGAAAAAATGGGATGTGTTCACATTGTGTTTTGGGGCATATCCTGTCGCGGGCGCTAGGCCTACCCACACAAGTGAGGTACCATTTTTATCGGGAGACTTGGGGGAACGCTGGGTGGAACAAAATTTGTGCCTCCTCTCAGATTCCAGAACTTTCTGTCACCGAAATATGAGGAAAATGTGTTTTTTTAGCCAAATGTTGAGGTTTGCAAAGGATTCTGGGTAACAGAACCTGGTCAGAGCCCCACAAGTCACCCCATCTTGGATTCCCCTAGGTCTCTAGTTTTCAAAAATGCACAGGTTTGGTAGGGTTCCCTAGGTGCCGGCTGAGCTAGAGGCGAAAATCTACAGGTAGGCACTTTGCAAAAAACACCTCTGTTTTCTTTCAAAAAATGGTATGTGTTCACATTGTGCTTTGGGGCATATCCTGTCGCGGGCGCTAGGCCTACCCACACAAGTGAGGTATCATTTTTATCGGGAGACTTGGGGAAACACTGGGTGGAACAAAATTTGTGCCTCCCTAGGTGCCGGCTGAGCTAGAGGCCAAAATCTACAGGTAGGCACTTTGCAAAAAACAGCTCTTTTTTCTGTGAAAAAATGAGATGTGTTCCCGTTGTGTTTTGGGGCATATCCTGTCGCGGGCGCTAGGCCTACCCACACAAGTGAGGTACCATTTTTATCGGGAGACTTGGGGGAACGCTGGGTGGAAGGAAATTTGTCCCTCCTCTCAGATTCCAGAACTTTATGTCACCGAAATGTGAGGAACATGTGTTTTTTTAGCCACATTTTGAGGTTTGCAAAGGATTCTGGGTAACAGAACCTGGTCAGAGCCCCACAAGTCACCCCATCTTCGATTCCCCTAGGTCTCTAGTTTTAAAAAATGCACAGGTTTGGTAGGTTTCCCTAGGTGCCGGCTGAGCTAGAGGCCAAAATCTACAGGTAGGCACTTTGCAAAAAACAGCTCTGTTTTCTGTGAAAAAATGGGATGAGTTCACGTTGTGTTTTGGGGCCTATCCTGTCGCGGGCGCTAGGCCTACCCACACAAGTGAGGTACCATTTTTATCGGGAGGCTTTGGGGAATGCTGGGTGGAAGGAAATTTGTCCCTCCTCTCAGATTCAAGAACTTTCTGTCACCGAAATGTGAGGAACATGTGTTTTTTTAGCCAAATTTTGAGGTTTGCAAAGGATTCTGGGTAACAGAACCTGATCAGAGCCCCACAAGTCACCCCATCTTGGATTTCCCGAGGTCTCTAGTTTTAAAAAATGCACAGGTTTGGTAGGTTTCCCTACGTGCCGGCTGAGCTAGAGGCCAAAATCTACAGGTAGGCACTTTGCAATGAACAGCTCTGTTTTCTGTGAAAAAATGGGATGTGTTCAAGTTGTGTTTTGGGGCATATCCTGTCGCGGGCGCTAGGCCTACCCACACAAGTGAGGTACCATTTTTATCGGGAGACTTGGGGGAACGCTGGGTGGAAGGAAATTTGTGCCTCCTCTCAGATTCCAGAACTTTCTGTCACCGAAATATGAGGAAAATGTGTTTTTTTAGCCAAATGTTGAGGTTTGCAAAGGTTTCTGGGTAACAGAACCTGGTCAGAGCCCCACAAGTCACCCTATCTTGGATTCCCCTAGGTCTCTAGTTTTCAAAAATGCACAGCTTTAGTAGGTTTCCCTAGGTGCCGGCTGAGCTAGAGGCCAAAATCTACAGGTAGGCACTTTGCAAAAAACACCTCTGTTTTCTTTCAAAAAATGGTATGTGTCCACATTGTGCTTTGGGGCATTTCCTGTCACGGGCGCTAGGCCTACCCACACAAGTGAGGTATCATTTTTATCGGGAGACTTGGGGAAACACTGGGTGGAACGAAATTTGTGCCTCCTCTCAGATTTGAGAACTTTCTGGCACCGAAATGTGAGGAAAATGTGTTTTTTTAGCCACATTTTGAGGTTAGCAAAGGATTCTGGGTAACAGAACCTGGTCAGAGCCCCACAAGTCACCCCATCTTGGATTCCCCATGGTCTCTAGTTTTAAAAAATGCACAGGTTTGGTAGGTTTCCCTAGGTGCCGGCTGAGTTAGAGGCCAAAATCTACAGGTAGGCACTTTGCAAAAAACACCTCTGTTTTCTGTGAAAAAATGAGATGTGTTCACGTTGTGTTTTGGGGCATAGCCTGTCGCGGGCACTAGGACTACCCACACAAGTGAGGTATCATTTTTATCGGGAGACTTGGGAACGCTGGGTGGAACGAAATTTGTGCCTCCTCTCAGATTTCAGAACTTTCTGTCACCGAAATGCGAGGAAAATGTGTTTTTTTAGCCAAATTTTGAGGTTTGCAATGGATTCTGGGTAATAGAACCTGGTCAGAGCCCCACAAGTCACCCCATCATGGATTCCCCATGGTCTCTAGTTTTCAAAAATGCACAGGTTTGGTAGGGATCATAGGTGCCGGCTGAGCTAGAGGCCAAAATCTACAGGTAGGCACTTTGCGAAAAACAGTTCTTTTTTCTGTGAAAAAATGGGATGTGTTCACGTTGTATTTTGGGGCATATCCTGTCGCGGGCGCTAGGCCTACCCACACAAGTGAGGTACCATTTTTATCGGGAGACTTGGGGGAATGCTGGGTGGAAGGAAATTTGTCCCTCCTCTCAGATTCCAGAACTTTCTGTCACCAAAATGTTAGGAAAATCTGTTTTTTTAGCCAAATTTTGAGGTTTGCAAAGGATTCTGGGTAACAGAACCTGTTCAGAGCCCCACAAGTCAACCCATCTTGGATTCTCCTAGGTCTCTAGTTTTCAACGATGCACAGGTTTGGTTGGTTTCCCTAGGTGCCGGCTGAGCTAGAGGCGAAAATCTACAGGTAGGCACTTTGCAAAAAACACCTCTGTTTTCTTTCAAAAAATGGTATGTGTCCACATTGTGCTTTGGGGCATTTCCTGTCACGGGCGATAGGCCTACCCACACAAGTGAGGTATCATTTTTATCGGGAGACTTGGGGAAACACTGGGTGGAACGAAATTTGTGCCTCCTCTCAGATTTGAGAACTTTCTGGCACCGAAATGTGAGGAAAATTTGTTTTTTTAGCCACATTTTGAGGTTAGCAAAGGATTCTGGGTAACAGAACCTGGTCAGAGCCCCACAAGTCACCCCATCTTGGATTCCCCATGGTCTCTAGTTTTAAAAAATGAAAAGGTTTGGTAGGTTTCCCTAGGTGCCGGCTGAGTTAGAGGCCAAAATCTACAGGTAGGCACTTTGCAAAAATCAGCTCTGTTTTCTGTGAAAAAATGAGATGTGTTCACGTTGTGTTTTGGGGCATAGCCTGTCGCGGGCACTAGGACTACCCACACAAGTGAGGTATCATTTTTATCGGGAGACTTGGGGGAACGCTGGGTGGAAGGAAATTTGTCCCTCCTCTCAGATTCCAGAACTTTCTGTCACCGAAATGTGAGGAACATGTGTTTTTTTAGCCACATTTTGAGGTTTGCAAAGGATTCTGGGTAACAGAACCTGGTCAGAGCCCCACAAGTCACACCATCTTGGATTCCCCTAGGTCTCTAGTTTTCAAAAATGCACAGGTTTGGTAGGTTTCCCTAGGTGCCGGCTGAGCTAGAGGCCAAAATCTACAGGTAGGCACTTTGCAAAAATCAGCTCTGTTTTCTGTGAAAAAATGGGATGTGTTCACGTTGTGTTTTGGGGCATAGCCTGTCGTGGGCGCTAGGCCTACCCACACAAGTGAGGTACCATTTTTATCGGGAGACTTGGGGGAACGGTGGGAGGAAGGAAATTTGTCCCTCCTCTCAGATTCCAGAACTTTCTGTCACCGAAATGTTAGGAAAATCTGTTTTTTTAGCCAAATTTTGAGGTTTGCAAAGGATTCTGGGTAACAGAACCTGTTCAGAGCCCCACAAGTCAACCCATCTTGGATTCCCCTAGGTCTCTAGTTTTCAAAGATGCACAGGTTTGGTAGGTTTCCCTAGGTGCCGGCTGAGTTAGAGGCCAAAATCTACAGGTAGGCACTTTGCAAAAATCAGCTCTGTTTTCTGTGAAAAAATGAGATGTGTTCACGTTGTGTTTTGGGGCATAGCCTGTCGCGGGCACTAGGACTACCCACACAAGTGAGGTATCATTTTTATCGGGAGACTTGGGAAACGCTGGGTGGAACGAAATTTGTGCCTCCTCTCAGATTTCAGAACTTTCTGTCACCGAAATGCGAGGAAAATGTGTTTTTTTAGCCAAATTTTGAGGTTTGCAATGGATTCTGGGTAATAGAACCTGGTCAGAGCCCCACAAGTCACCCCATCATGGATTCCCCATGGTCTCTAGTTTTCAAAAATGCACAGGTTTGGTAGGGATCCTTAGGTGCCGGCTGAGCTAGAGGCCAAAATCTACAGGTAGGCACTTTGCGAAAAACAGTTCTTTTTTCTGTGAAAAAATGGGATGTGTTCACGTTGTGTTTTGGGGCATATCCTGTCGCGGGCGCTAGGCCTACCCACACAAGTGAGGTACCATTTTTATCGGGAGACTTGGGGGAATGCTGGGTGGAAGGAAATTTGTCCCTCCTCTCAGATTCCAGAACTTTCTGTCACCGAAATGTTAGGAAAAATCTGTTTTTTTAGCCAAATTTTGAGGTTTGCAAAGGATTCTGGGTAACAGAACCTGTTCAGAGCCCCACAAGTCAACCCATCTTGGATTCCCCTAGGTCTCTAGTTTTCAAAGATGCACAGGTTTGGTAGGTTTCCCTAGGTGCCGGCTGAGCTAGAGGCCAAAATCTACAGGTAGGCACTTTGCAAAAAACAGCTCTGTTTTCTGTGAAAAAATGGGATGTGTTCACGTTGTGTTTTGGGGCATATCCTGTCGCGGGCGCTAGGCCTACCCACACAAGTGAAGTACCATTTTTATCGGGAGACTTGGGGGAACGCTGGGTGGAAGGAAATTTGTCCCTCCTCTCAGATTCCAGAACTTTCTGTCACCGAAATGTGAGGAACATGTGTTTTTTTAGCCACATTTTGAGGTTTGCAAAGGATTCTGGGTAACAGAACCTGGTCAGAGCCCCACAAGTCACACCATCTTGGATTCCCCTAGGTCTCTAGTTTTCAAAAATGCACAGGTTTGGTAGGTTTCCCTAGGTGCCGGCTGAGCTAGAGGCCAAAATCTACAGGTAGGCACTTTGCAAAAATCAGCTCTGTTTTCTGTGAAAAAATGGGATGTGTTCACGTTGTGTTTTGGGGCATAGCCTGTCGCGGGCGCTAGGCCTACCCACACAAGTGAGGTACCATTTTTATCGGGAGACTTGGGGGAACGGTGGGAGGAAGGAAATTTGTGCCTCCTCTCAGATTCCAGAACTTTCTGTCACCGAAATGTAAGGAAAATGTGTTTTTTTAGCCAAATGTTGAGGTTTGCAAAGGATTCTGGGAACAGAACCAGATCAGAGCCCCACAAGTCACCCCATCTTGGATTCCCCTAGGTCTCTAGTTTTCAAACATGCACAGGTTTGGTAGGTTTCTCTAGGTGACGGCTGAGCTAGAGGCCAAAATCTACAGGTAGGCACTTTGCAAAAAACAGCTCTGTTTTCTGTGAAAAAATGGGATGTGTTCACGTTGTGTTTTGGGGCATATCCTGTCGCGGGCACTAGGCCTACCCACACAAGTGAGGTACCATTTTTATCGGGAGACTTGGGGGAACGCTGGGTGGAAGGAAATTTGTGCCTCCTCTCAGATTCCAGAACTTTCTGTCACCTAATTGTGAGGAAAATGTGTTTTTTTAGCCAAATGTTGAGGTTTGCAAAGGATTCTGGGTAACAGAACCTGGTCAGAGCCCCACAAGTCACCCCATCTTGGATTCCCTTAGGTCTCTAGTTTTCAAAAATGCACAGGTTTGGTAGGTTTCCCTAGGTGCCGGCTGAGCTAGAGGCCAACATCTACAGGTTGGCACTTTGCAAAAAACACCTATGTTTTCTTTAAAAAAATGGGATGTGTCCAGGTTGTGTTTTGGGGCGTATCCTGTCGCGGGCGCTAGGCCTACCCACACAAGTGAGGTATCATTTTTATCGGGAGACTTGGGGAAATGCTGGGTGGAACGAAATTTGTGCCTCCTCTCAGATTTCAGAACTTTCTGGCACCGAAATGTGTTTTTTTTGCCACATTTTGAGGTTTGGAAAGGATTCTGGGTAACAGAACTTGTCAGAGCCCCACAAATCACCCCCATCTTGGATTCCACTAGGTCTCTAGTTTTAAAAAATGCACAGGTTTGGTAGGTTTCCCTAGGTGCCGGCTGAGCTAGAGGCCAAAGTCTACAGGTAGGCACTTTGCAAAAAACAGCTCTGTTTTCTGTGAAAAAATGGGATGTGTTCACGTTGTGTTTTGGGGCATACCCTGTCGTGGGCGCTAGGCCTACCCACACAAGTGAGGTATCATTTTTATCGGGAGACTTGGGGAACGCTGGGTGGAAGGAAATTTGTCCCTCCTCTCAGATTCCAGAACTTTCTGTCACCGAAATGTGAGGAACATGTGTTTGTTTAGCCACATTTTGAGGTTTGCAAAGGATTCTGGGTAACAGAACCTGGTCAGAGCCCCACAAGTCACCCCATCTTGGATTCCCCTAGGTCTCTAGTTTTCAAAAATGCACAGGTTTGGTAGGTTTCCCTAGGTGCCGGCTGAGCTAGAGGCCAAAATCTACAGGTAGGCACTTTGCAAAAAACAGCTCTGTTTTCTGTGAAAAAATGGGATGAGTTCACGTTGTGTTTTGGGGCCTATCCTGTCGCGGGCGCTAGGCCTACCCACACAAGTGAGGTACCATTTTTATCGAGAGGCTTTGGGGAACGCTGGGTGGAAGGAAATTTGTCCCTCCTCTCAGATTCCAGAACTTTCTGTCACCGAAATGTGAGGAACATGTGTTTGTTTAGCCACATTTTGAGGTTTGCAAAGGATTCTGGGTAACAGAACCTGGTCAGAGCCCCACAAGTCACCCCATCATGGATTCCCCTAGGTCTCTAGTTTTAAAAAATGCACAGGTTTGGTAGGTTTCCCTAGGTGCCGGCTGAGCTAGTGGCCAACATCTACAGGTTGGCACTTTGCAAAAAACACCTATGTTTTCTTTCAAAAAATGGGATGTGTCCAGGTTGTGTTTTGGGGCGTATCCTGTCGCAGGCGCTAGGCCTACCCACACAAGTGAGGTATCATTTTTATCGGGAGACTTGGGGAAACGCTGGGTGGAACTAAATTTGTGCCTCCTCTCAGATTTCAGAACTTTCTGGCACCGAAATGTGTTTTTTTAGCCACATTTTGAGGTTTGCAAAGGATTCTGGGTAACAGAACCTGGTCAGAGCCCCACAAGTCACCCCATCTTGGATTCCCCTAGGTCTCTAGTTTTCAAAAATGCACAGGTTTGGTAGGTTTCCCTAGGTGCCGGCTGAGCTAGAGGCCAAAATCTACAGGTAGGCACTTTGCAAAAAACAGCTCTGTTTTCTGTGAAAAAATGGGATGTGTTCACGTTGTGTTTTGGGGCATATCCTGTCTTGGGCGCTAGGCCTACCCACACAAGTGAAGTACCATTTTTATCGGGAGACTTGGGGGAACGCTGGGTGGAAGGAAATTTGTCCCTCCTCTCAGATTCCAGAACTTTCTGTCACCGAAATGTGAGGAACATGTGTTTTTTTAGCCACATTTTGAGGTTTGCAAAGGATTCTGGGTAACAGAACCTGGTCAGAGCCCCACAAGTCACACCATCTTGGATTCCCCTAGGTCTCTAGTTTTCAAAAATGCACAGGTTTGGTAGGTTTCCCTAGGTGCCGGCTGAGCTGGAGGCCAAAATCTACAGGTAGGCACTTTGCAAAAATCAGCTCTGTTTTCTGTGAAAAAATGGGATGTGTTCACGTTGTGTTTTGGGGCATAGCCTGTCGCGGGCGCTAGGCCTACCCACACAAGTGAGGTACCATTTTTATCGGGAGACTTGGGGGAACGGTGGGAGGAAGGAAATTTGTGCCTCCTCTCAGATTCCAGAACTTTCTGTCACCGAAATGTAAGGAAAATGTGTTTTTTTAGCCAAATGTTGAGGTTTGCAAAGGATTCTGGGAACAGAACCCGGTCAGAGCCCCACAAGTCACCCCATCTTGGATTCCCCTAGGTCTCTAGTTTTCAAACATGCACAGGTTTGGTAGGTTTCTCTAGGTGACGGCTGAGCTAGAGGCCAAAATCTACAGGTAGGCACTTTGCAAAAAACAGCTCTGTTTTCTGTGAAAAAATGGGATGTGTTCACGTTGTGTTTTGGGGCATATCCTGTCGCGGGCACTAGGCCTACCCACACAAGTGAGGTACCATTTTTATCGGGAGACTTGGGGGAACGCTGGGTGGAAGGAAATTTGTGCCTCCTCTCAGATTCCAGAACTTTCTGTCACCTAATTGTGAGGAAAATGTGTTTTTTTAGCCAAATGTTGAGGTTTGCAAAGGATTCTGGGTAACAGAACCTGGTCAGAGCCCCACAAGTCAACCCATCTTGGATTCCCTTAGGTCTCTAGTTTTCAAAAATGCACAGGTTTGGTAGGTTTCCCTAGGTGCCGGCTGAGCTAGAGGCCAACATCTACAGGTTGGCACTTTGCAAAAAACACCTCTGTTTTCTTTCAAAAAATGGGATGTGTCCAGGTTGTGTTTTGGGGCGTATCCTGTCGCGGGCGCTAGGCCTACCCACACAAGTGAGGTATCATTTTTATCGGGAAACTTGGGGAAATGCTGGGTGGAACGAAATTTGTGCCTCCTCTCAGATTTCAGAACTTTCTGGCACCGAAATGTGTTTTTTTTGCCACATTTGAGGTTTGGAAAGGATTCTGGGTAACAGAACCTTGTCAGAGCCCCACAAGTCACCCCCATCTTGGATTCCACTAGGTCTCTAGTTTTAAAAAATGCACAGGTTTGGTAGGTTTCCCTAGGTGCCGGCTGAGCTAGAGGCCAAAGTCTACAGGTAGGCACTTTGCAAAAAACAGCTCTGTTTTCTGTGAAAAAATGGGATGTGTTCACGTTGTGTTTTGGGGCATACCCTGTCGTGGGCGCTAGGCCTACCCACACAAGTGAGGTATCATTTTTATCGGGAGACTTGGGGGAACGCTGGGTGGAAGGAAATTTGTCCCTCCTCTCAGATTCCAGAACTTTCTGTCACCGAAATGTGAGGAACATGTGTTTGTTTAGCCACATTTTGAGGTTTGCAAAGGATTCTGGGTAACAGAACCTGGTCAGAGCCCCACAAGTCACCCCATCTTGGATTCCCCTAGGTCTCTAGTTTTCAAAAATGCACAGGTTTGGTAGGTTTCCCTAGGTGCCGGCTGAGCTAGAGGCCAAAATCTACAGGTAGGCACTTTGCAAAAAACAGCTCTGTTTTCTGTGAAAAAATGGGATGAGTTCACGTTGTGTTTTGGGGCCTATCCTGTCGCGGGCGCTAGGCCTACCCACACAAGTGAGGTACCATTTTTATCGAGAGGCTTTGGGGAACGCTGGGTGGAAGGAAATTTGTCCCTCCTCTCAGATTCCAGAACTTTCTGTCACCGAAATGTGAGGAACATGTGTTTGTTTAGCCACATTTTGAGGTTTGCAAAGGATTCTGGGTAACAGAACCTGGTCAGAGCCCCACAAGTCACCCCATCATGGATTCCTCTAGGTCTCTAGTTTTAAAAAATGCACAGGTTTGGTAGGTTTCCCTAGGTGCCGGCTGAGCTAGTGGCCAACATCTACAGATTGGCACTTTGCAAAAAACACCTATGTTTTCTTTCAAAAAATGGGATGTGTCCAGGTTGTGTTTTGGGGCGTATCCTGTCGCAGGCGCTAGGCCTACCCACACAAGTGAGGTATCATTTTTATCGGGAGACTTGGGGAAACGCTGGGTGGAACGAAATTTGTGCCTCCTCTCAGATTTCAGAACTTTCTGGCACCGAAATGTGTTTTTTTAGCCACATTTTGAGGTTTGCAAAGGATTCTGGGTAACAGAACCTGGTCAGAGCCCCACAAGTCACCCCATCTTGGATTCCCCTAGGTCTCTAGTTTTCAAAAATGCACAGGTTTGGTAGGTTTCCCTAGGTGCCGGCTGAGCTAGAGGCCAAAATCTACAGGTAGGCACTTTGCAATAATCAGCTCTGTTTTCTGTGAAAAAATGGGATGTGTTCAAGTTGTGTTTTGGGGCATATCCTGTCGCGTGCGCTAGGCCTACCCACACAAGTGAGGTACCATTTTTATCGGGAGACTTGGGGGAACGCTGGGAGGAAGGAAATTTGTGCCTCCTCTCAGATTCCAGAACTTTCTGTCACCGAAATGTGAAGAACATGTGTTTTTTTAGCCACATTTTGAGGTTTGCAAAGGATTCTGGGTAACAGAACCTGGTCAGAGCCCCACAAGTCACCCCATTTTGGATTCCACTAGGTCTCTAGTTTTCAAAAATGCACACGTTTGGGAGGTTTCCCTAGGTTCCGGATGAGCTAGAGGCCAAAGTCTACAGGTAGGCACTTTGCAAAAAAGAGCTCTGTTTTCTTTGAAAAAATGGGATGTGTTCAAGTTGAGTTTTGGGGCATATCCTGTCGCGGACGCTAGGCCTACCCACACAAGTGAGGTACCATTTTTATCGGGAGACTTGGGGGAACGCTGGGAGGAAGGAAATTTGTGCCTCCTCTCAGATTCCAGAACTTTCTGTCACCGAAATGTGAGGAAAATGTGCTTTTTTAGCAACATTTTGAGGTTTGCAAAGGATTCTGGGTAACAGAACCTGGTCAGAGCCCCACAAGTCACCCCATCTTGGATTCCCCTAGGTCTCTAGTTTTAAAAAATGCACAGGTTTGGTAGGTTTCCTTAGGCGCCGGCTGAGCTAGAGGCCAAAATGACAGGTAGGCACTTTGCAAAAAACAGCTCTGTTTTCTGTGAAAAAATGGGATGTGTTCACATTGTGTTTTGGGGCATATCCTGTTGCGGGCGCTAGGCCTACCCACACAAGTGAGGTACCATTTTTATCGGGAGACTTGGGGGAACGCTGGGTGGAACAAAATTTGTGCCTCCTCTCAGATTCCAGAACTTTCTGTCACCGAAATATGAGGAAAATGTGTTTTTTTAGCCAAATGTTGAGGTTTGCAAAGGATTCTGGGTAACAGAACCTGGTCAGAGCCCCACAAGTCACCCCATCTTGGATTCCCCTAGGTCTCTAGTTTTCAAAAATGCACAGGTTTGGTAGGGTTCCCTAGGTGCCGGCTGAGCTAGAGGCCAAAATCTACAGGTAGGCACTTTGCAAAAAACACCTCTGTTTTCTTTCAAAAAATGGTATGTGTTCACATTGTGCTTTGGGGCATATCCTGTCGCGGGCGCTAGGCCTACCCACACAAGTGAGGTATCATTTTTATCGGGAGACTTGGGGAAACACTGGGTGGAACAAAATTTGTGCCTCCCTAGGTGCCGGCTGAGCTAGAGGCCAAAATCTACAGGTAGGCACTTTGCAAAAAACAGCTCTGTTTTCTGTGAAAAAATGAGATGTGTTCCCGTTGTGTTTTGGGGCATATCCTGTCGCGGGCGCAAGGCCTACCCACACAAGTGAGGTACCATTTTTATCGGGAGACTTGGGGGAACGCTGGGTGGAAGGAAATTTGTCCCTCCTCTCAGATTCCAGAACTTTCTGTCACCGAAATGTGAGGAACATGTGTTTTTTTAGCCACATTTTGAGGTTTGCAAAGGATTCTGGGTAACAGAACCTGGTCAGAGCCCCACAAGTCACCCCATCTTCGATTCCCCTAGGTCTCTAGTTTTCAAAAATGCACAGGTTTGGTAGGTTTCCCTAGGTGCCGGCTGAGCTAGAGGCCAAAATCTACAGGTAGGCACTTTGCAAAAAACAGCTCTGTTTTCTGTGAAAAAATGGGATGAGTTCACGTTGTGTTTTGGGGCCTATCCTGTCGCGGGCGCTAGGCCTACCCACACAAGTGAGGTACCATTTTTATCGGGAGGCTTTGGGGAACGCTGGGTGGAAGGAAATTTGTCCCTCCTCTCAGATTCCAGAACTTTCTGTCACCGAAATGTGAGGAACATGTGTTTTTTTAGCCAAATTTTGAGGTTTGCAAAGGATTCTGGGTAACAGAACCTGATCAGAGCCCCACAAGTCACCCCATCTTGGATTTCCCGAGGTCTCTAGTTTTAAAAAATGCACAGGTTTGGTAGGTTTCCCTACGTGCCGGCTGAGCTAGAGGCCAAAATCTACAGGTAGGCACTTTGCAATGAACAGCTCTGTTTTCTGTGAAAAAATGGGATGTGTTCAAGTTGTGTTTTGGGGCATATCCTGTCGCGGGCGCTAGGCCTACCCACACAAGTGAGGTACCATTTTTATCGGGAGACTTGGGGGAACGCTGGGTGGAAGGAAATTTGTGCCTCCTCTCAGATTCCAGAACTTTCTGTCACCGAAATATGAGGAAAATGTGTTTTTTTAGCCAAATGTTGAGGTTTGCAAAGGTTTCTGGGTAACAGAACCTGGTCAGAGCCCCACAAGTCACCCTATCTTGGATTCCCCTAGGTCTCTAGTTTTCAAAAATGCACAGCTTTAGTAGGTTTCCCTAGCTGCCGGCTGAGCTAGAGGCCAAAATCTACAGGTAGGCACTTTGCAAAAAACACCTCTGTTTTCTTTCAAAAAATGGTATGTGTCCACATTGTGCTTTGGGGCATTTCCTGTCACGGGCGCTAGGCCTACCCACACAAGTGAGGTATCATTTTTATCGGGAGACTTGGGGAAACACTGGGTGGAACGAAATTTGTGCCTCCTCTCAGATTTGAGAACTTTCTGGCACCGAAATGTGAGGAAAATGTGTTTTTTTAGCGACATTTTGAGGTTAGCAAAGGATTCTGGGTAACAGAACCTGGTCAGAGCCCCACAAGTCACCCCATCTTGGATTCCCCATGGTCTCTAGTTTTAAAAAATGCACAGGTTTGGTAGGTTTCCCTAGGTGCCGGCTGAGTTAGAGGCCAAAATCTACAGGTAGGCACTTTGCAAAAAACACCTCTGTTTTCTGTGAAAAAATGAGATGTGTTCACGTTGTGTTTTGGGGCATAGCCTGTCGCGGGCACTAGGACTACCCACACAAGTGAGGTATCATTTTTATCGGGAGACTTGGGAACGCTGGGTGGAACGAAATTTGTGCCTCCTCTCAGATTTCAGAACTTTCTGTCACCGAAATGCGAGGAAAATGTGTTTTTTTTAGCCAAATTTTGAGGTTTGCAATGGATTCTGGGTAATAGAACCTGGTCAGAGCCCCACAAGTCACCCCATCATGGATTCCCCATGGTCTCTAGTTTTCAAAAATGCACAGGTTTGGTAGGGATCATAGGTGCCGGCTGAGCTAGAGGCCAAAATCTACAGGTAGGCACTTTGCGAAAAACAGTTCTTTTTTCTGTGAAAAAATGGGATGTGTTCACGTTGTATTTTGGGGCATATCCTGTCGCGGGCGCTAGGCCTACCCACACAAGTGAGGTACCATTTTTATCGGGAGACTTGGGGGAATGCTGGGTGGAAGGAAATTTGTCCCTCCTCTCAGATTCCAGAACTTTCTGTCACCAAAATGTTAGGAAAATCTGTTTTTTTAGCCAAATTTTGAGGTTTGCAAAGGATTCTGGGTAACAGAACCTGTTCAGAGCCCCACAAGTCAACCCATCTTGGATTCTCCTAGGTCTCTAGTTTTCAAAGATGCACAGGTTTGGTAGGTTTCCCTAGGTGCCGGCTGAGCTAGAGGCGAAAATCTACAGGTAGGCACTTTGCAAAAAACACCTCTGTTTTCTTTCAAAAAATGGTATGTGTCCACATTGTGCTTTGGGGCATTTCCTGTCACGGGCGATAGGCCTACCCACACAAGTGAGGTATCATTTTTATCGGGAGACTTGGGGAAACACTGGGTGGAACGAAATTTGTGCCTCCTCTCAGATTTGAGAACTTTCTGGCACCGAAATGTGAGGAAAATTTGTTTTTTTAGCCACATTTTGAGGTTAGCAAAGGATTCTGGGTAACAGAACCTGGTCAGAGCCCCACAAGTCACCCCATCTTGGATTCCCCATGGTCTCTAGTTTTAAAAAATGAAAAGGTTTGGTAGGTTTCCCTAGGTGCCGGCTGAGTTAGAGGCCAAAATCTACAGGTAGGCACTTTGCAAAAATCAGCTCTGTTTTCTGTGAAAAAATGAGATGTGTTCACGTTGTGTTTTGGGGCATAGCCTGTCGCGGGCACTAGGACTACCCACACAAGTGAGGTATCATTTTTATCGGGAGACTTGGGGGAACGCTGGGTGGAAGGAAATTTGTCCCTCCTCTCAGATTCCAGAACTTTCTGTCACCGAAATGTGAGGAACATGTGTTTTTTTAGCCACATTTTGAGGTTTGCAAAGGATTCTGGGTAACAGAACCTGGTCAGAGCCCCACAAGTCACACCATCTTGGATTCCCCTAGGTCTCTAGTTTTCAAAAATGCACAGGTTTGGTAGGTTTCCCTAGGTGCCGGCTGAGCTAGAGGCCAAAATCTACAGGTAGGCACTTTGCAAAAATCAGCTCTGTTTTCTGTGAAAAAATGGGATGTGTTCACGTTGTGTTTTGGGGCATAGCCTGTCGTGGGCGCTAGGCCTACCCACACAAGTGAGGTACCATTTTTATCGGGAGACTTGGGGGAACGGTGGGAGGAAGGAAATTTGTCCCTCCTCTCAGATTCCAGAACTTTCTGTCACCGAAATGTTAGGAAAATCTGTTTTTTTAGCCAAATTTTGAGGTTTGCAAAGGATTCTGGGTAACAGAACCTGTTCAGAGCCCCACAAGTCAACCCATCTTGGATTCCCCTAGGTCTCTAGTTTTAAAAGATGCACAGGTTTGGTAGGTTTCCCTAGGTGCCGGCTGAGTTAGAGGCCAAAATCTACAGGTAGGCACTTTGCAAAAATCAGCTCTGTTTTCTGTGAAAAAATGAGATGTGTTCACGTTGTGTTTTGGGGCATAGCCTGTCGCGGGCACTAGGACTACCCACACAAGTGAGGTATCATTTTTATCGGGAGACTTGGGAAACGCTGGGTGGAACGAAATTTGTGCCTCCTCTCAGATTTCAGAACTTTCTGTCACCGAAATGCGAGGAAAATGTGTTTTTTTAGCCAAATTTTGAGGTTTGCAATGGATTCTGGGTAATAGAACCTGGTCAGAGCCCCACAAGTCACCCCATCATGGATTCCCCATGGTCTCTAGTTTTCAAAAATGCACAGGTTTGGTAGGGATCCTTAGGTGCCGGCTGAGCTAGAGGCCAAAATCTACAGGTAGGCACTTTGCGAAAAACAGTTCTTTTTTCTGTGAAAAAATGGGATGTGTTCACGTTGTGTTTTGGGGCATATCCTGTCGCGGGCGCTAGGCCTACCCACACAAGTGAGGTACCATTTTTATCGGGAGACTTGGGGGAATGCTGGGTGGAAGGAAATTTGTCCCTCCTCTCAGATTCCAGAACTTTCTGTCACCGAAATGTTAGGAAAATCTGTTTTTTTAGCCAAATTTTGAGGTTTGCAAAGGATTCTGGGTAACAGAACCTGTTCAGAGCCCCACAAGTCAACCCATCTTGGATTCCCCTAGGTCTCTAGTTTTCAAAGATGCACAGGTTTGGTAGGTTTCCCTAGGTGCCGGCTGAGCTAGAGGCCAAAATCTACAGGTAGGCACTTTGCAAAAAACAGCTCTGTTTTCTGTGAAAAAATGGGATGTGTTCACGTTGTGTTTTGGGGCATATCCTGTCGCGGGCGCTAGGCCTACCCACACAAGTGAAGTACCATTTTTATCGGGAGACTTGGGGGAACGCTGGGTGGAAGGAAATTTGTCCCTCCTCTCAGATTCCAGAACTTTCTGTCACCGAAATGTGAGGAACATGTGTTTTTTTAGCCACATTTTGAGGTTTGCAAAGGATTCTGGGTAACAGAACCTGGTCAGAGCCCCACAAGTCACACCATCTTGGATTCCCCTAGGTCTCTAGTTTTCAAAAATGCACAGGTTTGGTAGGTTTCCCTAGGTGCCGGCTGAGCTAGAGGCCAAAATCTACAGGTAGGCACTTTGCAAAAATCAGCTCTGTTTTCTGTGAAAAAATGGGATGTGTTCACGTTGTGTTTTGGGGCATAGCCTGTCGCGGGCGCTAGGCCTACCCACACAAGTGAGGTACCATTTTTATCGGGAGACTTGGGGGAACGGTGGGAGGAAGGAAATTTGTGCCTCCTCTCAGATTCCAGAACTTTCTGTCACCGAAATGTAAGGAAAATGTGTTTTTTTAGCCAAATGTTGAGGTTTGCAAAGGATTCTGGGAACAGAACCAGATCAGAGCCCCACAAGTCACCCCATCTTGGATTCCCCTAGGTCTCTAGTTTTCAAACATGCACAGGTTTGGTAGGTTTCTCTAGGTGACGGCTGAGCTAGAGGCCAAAATCTACAGGTAGGCACTTTGCAAAAAACAGCTCTGTTTTCTGTGAAAAAATGGGATGTGTTCACGTTGTGTTTTGGGGCATATCCTGTCGCGGGCACTAGGCCTACCCACACAAGTGAGGTACCATTTTTATCGGGAGACTTGGGGGAACGCTGGGTGGAAGGAAATTTGTGCCTCCTCTCAGATTCCAGAACTTTCTGTCACCTAATTGTGAGGAAAATGTGTTTTTTTAGCCAAATGTTGAGGTTTGCAAAGGATTCTGGGTAACAGAACCTGGTCAGAGCCCCACAAGTCACCCCATCTTGGATTCCCTTAGGTCTCTAGTTTTCAAAAATGCACAGGTTTGGTAGGTTTCCCTAGGTGCCGGCTGAGCTAGAGGCCAACATCTACAGGTTGGCACTTTGCAAAAAACACCTATGTTTTCTTTAAAAAAATGGGATGTGTCCAGGTTGTGTTTTGGGGCGTATCCTGTCGCGGGCGCTAGGCCTACCCACACAAGTGAGGTATCATTTTTATCGGGAGACTTGGGGAAATGCTGGGTGGAACGAAATTTGTGCCTCCTCTCAGATTTCAGAACTTTCTGGCACCGAAATGTGTTTTTTTTGCCACATTTTGAGGTTTGGAAAGGATTCTGGGTAACAGAACTTGTCAGAGCCCCACAAATCACCCCCATCTTGGATTCCACTAGGTCTCTAGTTTTAAAAAATGCACAGGTTTGGTAGGTTTCCCTAGGTGCCGGCTGAGCTAGAGGCCAAAGTCTACAGGTAGGCACTTTGCAAAAAACAGCTCTGTTTTCTGTGAAAAAATGGGATGTGTTCACGTTGTGTTTTGGGGCATACCCTGTCGTGGGCGCTAGGCCTACCCACACAAGTGAGGTATCATTTTTATCGGGAGACTTGGGGGAACGCTGGGTGGAAGGAAATTTGTCCCTCCTCTCAGATTCCAGAACTTTCTGTCACCGAAATGTGAGGAACATGTGTTTGTTTAGCCACATTTTGAGGTTTGCAAAGGATTCTGGGTAACAGAACCTGGTCAGAGCCCCACAAGTCACCCCATCTTGGATTCCCCTAGGTCTCTAGTTTTCAAAAATGCACAGGTTTGGTAGGTTTCCCTAGGTGCCGGCTGAGCTAGAGGCCAAAATCTACAGGTAGGCACTTTGCAAAAAACAGCTCTGTTTTCTGTGAAAAAATGGGATGAGTTCACGTTGTGTTTTGGGGCCTATCCTGTCGCGGGCGCTAGGCCTACCCACACAAGTGAGGTACCATTTTTATCGAGAGGCTTTGGGGAACGCTGGGTGGAAGGAAATTTGTCCCTCCTCTCAGATTCCAGAACTTTCTGTCACCGAAATGTGAGGAACATGTGTTTGTTTAGCCACATTTTGAGGTTTGCAAAGGATTCTGGGTAACAGAACCTGGTCAGAGCCCCACAAGTCACCCCATCATGGATTCCCCTAGGTCTCTAGTTTTAAAAAATGCACAGGTTTGGTAGGTTTCCCTAGGTGCCGGCTGAGCTAGTGGCCAACATCTACAGGTTGGCACTTTGCAAAAAACACCTATGTTTTCTTTCAAAAAATGGGATGTGTCCAGGTTGTGTTTTGGGGCGTATCCTGTCGCAGGCGCTAGGCCTACCCACACAAGTGAGGTATCATTTTTATCGGGAGACTTGGGGAAACGCTGGGTGGAACTAAATTTGTGCCTCCTCTCAGATTTCAGAACTTTCTGGCACCGAAATGAGTTTTTTTAGCCACATTTTGAGGTTTGCAAAGGATTCTGGGTAACAGAACCTGGTCAGAGCCCCACAAGTCACCCCATCTTGGATTCCCCTAGGTCTCTAGTTTTCAAAAATGCACAGGTTTGGTAGGTTTCCCTAGGTGCCGGCTGAGCTAGAGGCCAAAATCTACAGGTAGGCACTTTGCAAAAAACAGCTCTGTTTTCTGTGAAAAAATGGGATGTGTTCACGTTGTGTTTTGGGGCATATCCTGTCTTGGGCGCTAGGCCTACCCACACAAGTGAAGTACCATTTTTATCGGGAGACTTGGGGGAACGCTGGGTGGAAGGAAATTTGTCCCTCCTCTCAGATTCCAGAACTTTCTGTCACCGAAATGTGAGGAACATGTGTTTTTTTAGCCACATTTTGAGGTTTGCAAAGGATTCTGGGTAACAGAACCTGGTCAGAGCCCCACAAGTCACACCATCTTGGATTCCCCTAGGTCTCTAGTTTTCAAAAATGCACAGGTTTGGTAGGTTTCCCTAGGTGCCGGCTGAGCTGGAGGCCAAAATCTACAGGTAGGCACTTTGCAAAAATCAGCTCTGTTTTCTGTGAAAAAATGGGATGTGTTCACGTTGTGTTTTGGGGCATAGCCTGTCGCGGGCGCTAGGCCTACCCACACAAGTGAGGTACCATTTTTATCGGGAGACTTGGGGGAACGGTGGGAGGAAGGAAATTTGTGCCTCCTCTCAGATTCCAGAACTTTCTGTCACCGAAATGTAAGGAAAATGTGTTTTTTTAGCCAAATGTTGAGGTTTGCAAAGGATTCTGGGAACAGAACCCGGTCAGAGCCCCACAAGTCACCCCATCTTGGATTCCCCTAGGTCTCTAGTTTTCAAACATGCACAGGTTTGGTAGGTTTCTCTAGGTGACGGCTGAGCTAGAGGCCAAAATCTACAGGTAGGCACTTTGCAAAAAACAGCTCTGTTTTCTGTGAAAAAATGGGATGTGTTCACGTTGTGTTTTGGGGCATATCCTGTCGCGGGCACTAGGCCTACCCACACAAGTGAGGTACCATTTTTATCGGGAGACTTGGGGGAACGCTGGGTGGAAGGAAATTTGTGCCTCCTCTCAGATTCCAGAACTTTCTGTCACCTAATTGTGAGGAAAATTTGTTTTTTTAGCCAAATGTTGAGGTTTGCAAAGGATTCTGGGTAACAGAACCTGGTCAGAGCCCCACAAGTCAACCCATCTTGGATTCCCTTAGGTCTCTAGTTTTCAAAAATGCACAGGTTTGGTAGGTTTCCCTAGGTGCCGGCTGAGCTAGAGGCCAACATCTACAGGTTGGCACTTTGCAAAAAACACCTATGTTTTCTTTAAAAAAATGGGATGTGTCCAGGTTGTGTTTTGGGGCGTATCCTGTCACGGGCGCTAGGCCTACCCACACAAGTGAGGAATCATTTTTATCGGGAAACTTGGGGAAATGCTGGGTGGAACGAAATTTGTGCCTCCTCTCAGATTTCAGAACTTTCTGGCACCGAAATGTGTTTTTTTTGCCACATTTGAGGTTTGGAAAGGATTCTGGGTAACAGAACCTTGTCAGAGCCCCACAAGTCACCCCCATCTTGGATTCCACTAGGTCTCTAGTTTTAAAAAATGCACAGGTTTGGTAGGTTTCCCTAGGAGCCGGCTGAGCTAGAGGCCAAAGTCTACAGGTAGGCACTTTGCAAAAAACAGCTCTGTTTTCTGTGAAAAAATGGGATGTGTTCACGTTGTGTTTTGGGGCATACCCTGTCGTGGGCGCTAGGCCTACCCACACAAGTGAGGTATCATTTTTATCGGGAGACTTGGGGGAACGCTGGGTGGAAGGAAATTTGTCCCTCCTCTCAGATTCCAGAACTTTCTGTCACCGAAATGTGAGGAACATGTGTTTGTTTAGCCACATTTTGAGGTTTGCAAAGGATTCTGGGTAACAGAACCTGGTCAGAGCCCCACAAGTCACCCCATCTTGGATTCCCCTAGGTCTCTAGTTTTCAAAAATGCACAGGTTTGGTAGGTTTCCCTAGGTGCCGGCTGAGCTAGAGGCCAAAATCTACAGGTAGGCACTTTGCAAAAAACAGCTCTGTTTTCTGTGAAAAAATGGGATGAGTTCACGTTGTGTTTTGGGGCCTATCCTGTCGCGGGCGCTAGGCCTACCCACACAAGTGAGGTACCATTTTTATCGAGAGGCTTTGGGGAACGCTGGGTGGAAGGAAATTTGTCCCTCCTCTCAGATTCCAGAACTTTCTGTCACCGAAATGTGAGGAACATGTGTTTGTTTAGCCACATTTTGAGGTTTGCAAAGGATTCTGGGTAACAGAACCTGGTCAGAGCCCCACAAGTCACCCCATCATGGATTCCTCTAGGTCTCTAGTTTTAAAAAATGCACAGGTTTGGTAGGTTTCCCTAGGTGCCGGCTGAGCTAGTGGCCAACATCTACAGATTGGCACTTTGCAAAAAACACCTATGTTTTCTTTCAAAAAATGGGATGTGTCCAGGTTGTGTTTTGGGGCGTATCCTGTCGCAGGCGCTAGGCCTACCCACACAAGTGAGGTATCATTTTTATCGGGAGACTTGGGGAAACGCTGGGTGGAACGAAATTTGTGCCTCCTCTCAGATTTCAGAACTTTCTGGCACCGAAATGTGTTTTTTTAGCCACATTTTGAGGTTTGCAAAGGATTCTGGGTAACAGAACCTGGTCAGAGCCCCACAAGTCACCCCATCTTGGATTCCCCTAGGTCTCTAGTTTTCAAAAATGCACAGGTTTGGTAGGTTTCCCTAGGTGCCGGCTGAGCTAGAGGCCAAAATCTACAGGTAGGCACTTTGCAATAATCAGCTCTGTTTTCTGTGAAAAAATGGGATGTGTTCAAGTTGTGTTTTGGGGCATATCCTGTCGCGTGCGCTAGGCCTACCCACACAAGTGAGGTACCATTTTTATCGGGAGACTTGGGGGAACGCTGGGAGGAAGGAAATTTGTGCCTCCTCTCAGATTCCAGAACTTTCTGTCACCGAAATGTGAAGAACATGTGTTTTTTTAGCCACATTTTGAGGTTTGCAAAGGATTCTGGGTAACAGAACCTGGTCAGAGCCCCACAAGTCACCCCATTTTGGATTCCACTAGGTCTCTAGTTTTCAAAAATGCACACGTTTGGGAGGTTTCCCTAGGTTCCGGATGAGCTAGAGGCCAAAGTCTACAGGTAGGCACTTTGCAAAAAAGAGCTCTGTTTTCTTTGAAAAAATGGGATGTGTTCAAGTTGAGTTTTGGGGCATATCCTGTCGCGGACGCTAGGCCTACCCACACAAGTGAGGTACCATTTTTATCGGGAGACTTGGGGGAACGCTGGGAGGAAGGAAATTTGTGCCTCCTCTCAGATTCCAGAACTTTCTGTCACCGAAATGTGAGGAAAATGTGCTTTTTTAGCAACATTTTGAGGTTTGCAAAGGATTCTGGGTAACAGAACCTGGTCAGAGCCCCACAAGTCACCCCATCTTGGATTCCCCTAGGTCTCTAGTTTTAAAAAATGCACAGGTTTGGTAGGTTTCCTTAGGCGCCGGCTGAGCTAGAGGCCAAAATGACAGGTAGGCACTTTGCAAAAAACAGCTCTGTTTTCTGTGAAAAAATGGGATGTGTTCACATTGTGTTTTGGGGCATATCCTGTTGCGGGCGCTAGGCCTACCCACACAAGTGAGGTACCATTTTTATCGGGAGACTTGGGGGAACGCTGGGTGGAACAAAATTTGTGCCTCCTCTCAGATTCCAGAACTTTCTGTCACCGAAATATGAGGAAAATGTGTTTTTTTAGCCAAATGTTGAGGTTTGCAAAGGATTCTGGGTAACAGAACCTGGTCAGAGCCCCACAAGTCACCCCATCTTGGATTCCCCTAGGTCTCTAGTTTTCAAAAATGCACAGGTTTGGTAGGGTTCCCTAGGTGCCGGCTGAGCTAGAGGCCAAAATCTACAGGTAGGCACTTTGCAAAAAACACCTCTGTTTTCTTTCAAAAAATGGTATGTGTTCACATTGTGCTTTGGGGCATATCCTGTCGCGGGCGCTAGGCCTACCCACACAAGTGAGGTATCATTTTTATCGGGAGACTTGGGGAAACACTGGGTGGAACAAAATTTGTGCCTCCCTAGGTGCCGGCTGAGCTAGAGGCCAAAATCTACAGGTAGGCACTTTGCAAAAAACAGCTCTGTTTTCTGTGAAAAAATGAGATGTGTTCCCGTTGTGTTTTGGGGCATATCCTGTCGCGGGCGCAAGGCCTACCCACACAAGTGAGGTACCATTTTTATCGGGAGACTTGGGGGAACGCTGGGTGGAAGGAAATTTGTCCCTCCTCTCAGATTCCAGAACTTTCTGTCACCGAAATGTGAGGAACATGTGTTTTTTTAGCCACATTTTGAGGTTTGCAAAGGATTCTGGGTAACAGAACCTGGTCAGAGCCCCACAAGTCACCCCATCTTCGATTCCCCTAGGTCTCTAGTTTTCAAAAATGCACAGGTTTGGTAGGTTTCCCTAGGTGCCGGCTGAGCTAGAGGCCAAAATCTACAGGTAGGCACTTTGCAAAAAACAGCTCTGTTTTCTGTGAAAAAATGGGATGAGTTCACGTTGTGTTTTGGGGCCTATCCTGTCGCGGGCGCTAGGCCTACCCACACAAGTGAGGTACCATTTTTATCGGGAGGCTTTGGGGAACGCTGGGTGGAAGGAAATTTGTCCCTCCTCTCAGATTCCAGAACTTTCTGTCACCGAAATGTGAGGAACATGTGTTTTTTTAGCCAAATTTTGAGGTTTGCAAAGGATTCTGGGTAACAGAACCTGATCAGAGCCCCACAAGTCACCCCATCTTGGATTTCCCGAGGTCTCTAGTTTTAAAAAATGCACAGGTTTGGTAGGTTTCCCTACGTGCCGGCTGAGCTAGAGGCCAAAATCTACAGGTAGGCACTTTGCAATGAACAGCTCTGTTTTCTGTGAAAAAATGGGATGTGTTCAAGTTGTGTTTTGGGGCATATCCTGTCGCGGGCGCTAGGCCTACCCACACAAGTGAGGTACCATTTTTATCGGGAGAATTGGGGGAACGCTGGGTGGAAGGAAATTTGTGCCTCCTCTCAGATTCCAGAACTTTCTGTCACCGAAATATGAGGAAAATGTGTTTTTTTAGCCAAATGTTGAGGTTTGCAAAGGTTTCTGGGTAACAGAACCTGGTCAGAGCCCCACAAGTCACCCTATCTTGGATTCCCCTAGGTCTCTAGTTTTCAAAAATGCACAGCTTTAGTAGGTTTCCCTAGGTGCCGGCTGAGCTAGAGGCGAAAATCTACAGGTAGGCACTTTGCAAAAAACACCTCTGTTTTCTTTCAAAAAATGGTATGTGTCCACATTGTGCTTTGGGGCATTTCCTGTCACGGGCGCTAGGCCTACCCACACAAGTGAGGTATCATTTTTATCGGGAGACTTGGGGAAACACTGGGTGGAACGAAATTTGTGCCTCCTCTCAGATTTGAGAACTTTCTGGCACCGAAATGTGAGGAAAATTTGTTTTTTTAGCCACATTTTGAGGTTAGCAAAGGATTCTGGGTAACAGAACCTGGTCAGAGCCCCACAAGTCACCCCATCTTGGATTCCCCATGGTCTCTAGTTTTAAAAAATGCACAGGTTTGGTAGGTTTCCCTAGGTGCCGGCTGAGTTAGAGGCCAAAATCTACAGGTAGGCACTTTGCAAAAATCAGCTCTGTTTTCTGTGAAAAAATGAGATGTGTTCACGTTGTGTTTTGGGGCATAGCCTGTCGCGGGCACTAGGACTACCCACACAAGTGAGGTATCATTTTTATCGGGAGACTTGGGAAACGCTGGGTGGAACGAAATTTGTGCCTCCTCTCAGATTTCAGAACTTTCTGTCACCGAAATGCGAGGAAAATGTGTTTTTTTAGCAAAATTTTGAGGTTTGCAATGGATTCTGGGTAATAGAACCTGGTCAGAGCCCCACAAGTCACCCCATCATGGATTCCCCATGGTCTCTAGTTTTCAAAAATGCACAGGTTTGGTAGGGATCCTTAGGTGCCGGCTGAGCTAGAGGCCAAAATCTACAGGTAGGCACTTTGCGAAAAACAGTTCTTTTTTCTGTGAAAAAATGGGATGTGTTCACGTTGTGTTTTGGGGCATATCCTGTCGCGGGCGCTAGGCCTACCCACACAAGTGAGGTACCATTTTTATCGGGAGACTTGGGGGAATGCTGGGTGGAAGGAAATTTGTCCCTCCTCTCAGATTCCAGAACTTTCTGTCACTGAAATGTTAGGAAAATCTGTTTTTTTAGCCAAATTTTGAGGTTTGCAAAGGATTCTGGGTAACAGAACCTGTTCAGAGCCCCACAAGTCAACCCATCTTGGATTCCCCTAGGTCTCTAGTTTTCAAAGATGCACAGGTTTGGTAGGTTTCCCTAGGTGCCGGCTGAGCTAGAGGCCAAAATCTACAGGTAGGCACTTTGCAAAAAACAGCTCTGTTTTCTGTGAAAAAATGGGATGTGTTCACGTTGTGTTTTGGGGCATATCCTGTCGCGGGCGCTAGGCCTACCCACACAAGTGAAGTACCATTTTTATTGGGAGACTTGGGGGAACGCTGGGTGGAAGGAAATTTGTCCCTCCTCTCAGATTCCAGAACTTTCTGTCACCGAAATGTGAGGAACATGTGTTTTTTTAGCCACATTTTGAGGTTTGCAAAGGATTCTGGGTAACAGAACCTGGTCAGAGCCCCACAAGTCACACCATCTTGGATTCCCCTAGGTCTCTAGTTTTCAAAAATGCACAGGTTTTGTTGGTTTCCCTAGGTGCCGGCTGAGCTAGAGGCCAAAATCTACAGGTAGGCACTTTGCAAAAATCAGCTCTGTTTTCTGTGAAAAAATGGGATGTGTTCACGTTGTGTTTTGGGGCATAGCCTGTCGCGGGCGCTAGGCCTACCCACACAAGTGAGGTACCATTTTTATCGGGAGACTTGGGGGAACGGTGGGAGGAAGGAAATTTGTGCCTCCTCTCAGATTCCAGAACTTTCTGTCACCGAAATGTAAGGAAAATGTGTTTTTTTAGCCAAATGTTGAGGTTTGCAAAGGATTCTGGGAACAGAACCCGGTCAGAGCCCCACAAGTCACCCCATCTTGGATTCCCCTAGGTCTCTAGTTTTCAAACATGCACAGGTTTGGTAGGTTTCTCTAGGTGACGGCTGAGCTAGAGGCCAAAATCTACAGGTAGGCACTTTGCAAAAAACAGCTCTGTTTTCTGTGAAAAAATGGGATGTGTTCACGTTGTGTTTTGGGGCATATCCTGTCGCGGGCACTAGGCCTACCCACACAAGTGAGGTACCATTTTTATCGGGAGACTTGGGGGAACGCTGGGTGGAAGGAAATTTGTGCCTCCTCTCAGATTCCAGAACTTTCTGTCACCTAATTGTGAGGAAAATGTGTTTTTTTAGCCAAATGTTGAGGTTTGCAAAGGATTCTGGGTAACAGAACCTGGTCAGAGCCCCACAAGTCACCCCATCTTGGATTCCCTTAGGTCTCTAGTTTTCAAAAATTCACAGGTTTGGTAGGTTTCCCTAGGTGCCGGCTGAGCTAGAGGCCAACATCGACAGGTTGGCACTTTGCAAAAAACACCTATGTTTTCTTTAAAAAAATGGGATGTGTCCAGGTTGTGTTTTGGGGCGTATCCTGTCGCGGGCGCTAGGCCTACCCACACAAGTGAGGTATCATTTTTATCGGGAGACTTGGGGAAATGCTGGGTGGAACGAAATTTGTGCCTCCTCTCAGATTTCAGAACTTTCTGGCACCGAAATGTGTTTTTTTTGCCACATTTTGAGGTTTGGAAAGGATTCTGGGTAACAGAACCTTGTCAGAGCCCCACAAGTCACCCCCATCTTGGATTCCACTAGGTCTCTAGTTTTAAAAAATGCACAGGTTTGGTAGGTTTCCCTAGGTGCCGGCTAAGCTAGAGGCCAAAGTCTACAGGTAGGCACTTTGCAAAAAACAGCTCTGTTTTCTGTGAAAAAATGGGATGTGTTCACGTTGTGTTTTGGGGCATACCCTGTCGTGGGCGCTAGGCCTACCCACACAAGTGAGGTATCATTTTTATCGGGAGACTTGGGGGAACGCTGGGTGGAAGGAAATTTGTCCCTCCTCTCAGATTCCAGAACTTTCTGTCACCGAAATGTGAGGAACATGTGTTTGTTTAGCCACATTTTGAGGTTTGCAAAGGATTCTGGGTAACAGAACCTGGTCAGAGCCCCACAAGTCACCCCATCATGGATTCCCCTAGGTCTCTAGTTTTAAAAAATGCACAGGTTTGGTAGGTTTCCCTAGGTGCCGGCTGAGCTAGTGGCCAACATCTACAGGTTGGCACTTTGCAAAAAACACCTATGTTTTCTTTCAAAAAATGGGATGTGTCCAGGTTGTGTTTTGGGGCGTATCCTGTCGCAGGCGCTAGGCCTACCCACACAAGTGAGGTATCATTTTTATCGGGAGACTTGGGGAAACGCTGGGTGGAACGAAATTTGTGCCTCCTCTCAGATTTCAGAACTTTCTGGCACCGAAATGTGTTTTTTTAGCCACATTTTGAGGTTTGCAAAGGATTCTGGGTAACAGAACCTGGTCAGAGCCCCACAAGTCACCCCATCTTGGATTCCCCTAGGTCTCTAGTTTTCAAAAATGCACAGGTTTGGTAGGGATCCTTAGGTGCCGGCTGAGCTAGAGGCCAAAATCTACAGGTAGGCACTTTGCGAAAAACAGTTCTTTTTTCAGTGAAAAAATGGGATGTGTTCACGTTGTGTTTTGGGGCATATCCTGTCGCGGGCGCTAGGCCTACCCACACAAGTGAGGTACCATTTTTATCGGGAGACTTGGGGGAATGCTGGGTGGAAGGAAATTTGTCCCTCCTCTCAGATTCCAGAACTTTCTGGCACCGAAATGTGTTTTTTTAGCCAAATTTTGAGGTTTGCAATGGATTCTGGGTAATAGAACCTGGTCAGAGCCCCACAAGTCACCCCATCATGGATTCCCCATGGTCTCTAGTTTTCAAAAATGCACAGGTTTGGTAGGGATCCTTAGGTGCCGGCTGAGCTAGAGGCCAAAATCTACAGGTAGGCACTTTGCGAAAAACAGTTCTTTTTTCTGTGAAAAAATGGGATGTGTTCATGTTGTGTTTTGGGGCATATCCTGTCGCGGGCGCTACGCCTACCCACACAAGTGAGGTACCATTTTTATCGGGAGACTTGGGGGAATGCTGGGTGGAAGGAAATTTGTCCCTCCTCTCAGATTCCAGAACTTTCTGTCACCGAAATGTTAGGAAAATCTGTTTTTTTAGCCAAATTTTGAGGTTTGCAAAGGATTCTGGGTAACAGAACCTGTTCAGAGCCCCACAAGTCAACCCATCTTGGATTCCCCTAGGTCTCTAGTTTTCAAAGATGCACAGGTTTGGTAGGTTTCCCTAGGTGCCGGCTGAGCTAGAGGCCAAAATCTACAGGTAGGCACTTTGCAAAAAACAGCTCTGTTTTCTGTGAAAAAATGGGATGTGTTCACGTTGTGTTTTGGGGCATATCCTGTCACGGGCGCTAGGCCTACCCACACAAGTGAAGTACCATTTTTATCGGGAGACTTGGGGGAACGCTGGGTGGAAGGAAATTTGTCCCTCCTCTCAGATTCCAGAACTTTCTGTCACCGAAATGTGAGGAACATGTGTTTTTTTAGCCACATTTTGAGGTTTGCAAAGGATTCTGGGTAACAGAACCTGGTCAGAGCCCCACAAGTCACACCATCTTGGATTCCCCTAGGTCTCTAGTTTTCAAAAATGCACAGGTTTTGTAGGTTTCCCTAGGTGCCGGCTGAGCTAGAGGCCAAAATCTACAGGTAGGCACTTTGCAAAAATCAGCTCTGTTTTCTGTGAAAAAATGGGATGTGTTCACGTTGTGTTTTGGGGCATAGCCTGTCGCGGGCGCTAGGCCTACCCACACAAGTGAGGTACCATTTTTATCGGGAGACTTGGGGGAACGGTGGGAGGAAGGAAATTTGTGCCTCCTCTCAGATTCCAGAACTTTCTGTCACCGAAATGTAAGGAAAATGTGTTTTTTTAGCCAAATGTTGAGGTTTGCAAATGATTCTGGGAACAGAACCCGGTCAGAGCCCCACAAGTCACCCCATCTTGGATTCCCCTAGGTCTCTAGTTTTCAAACATGCACAGGTTTGGTAGGTTTCTCTAGGTGACGGCTGAGCTAGAGGCCAAAATCTACAGGTAGGCACTTTGCAAAAAACAGCTCTGTTTTCTGTGAAAAAATGGGATGTGTTCACGTTGTGTTTTGGGGCATACCCTGTCGCGGGTGCTAGGCCTACCCACACAAGTGAGGTACCATTTTTATCGGGAGACTTGGGGGAACGCTGGGTGAAAGAAAATTTGTCCCTCCTCTCAGATTCCAGAACTTTCAGTCACCGAAATGTGAGGAACATGTGTTTTTTTAGCAACATTTTGAGGTTTGCAAAGGATTCTGGGTAACAGAACCTGGTCAGAGCCCCACAAGTCACCCCATCTTGGATTCCCCTAGGTCTCTAGTTTAAAAAAATGCACAGGTTTGGTAGGTTTCCTTAGGCGCCGGCTGAGCTAGAGGCCAAAATCTACAGGTAGGCACTTTGCAAAAAACACCTCTGTTTTCTTTCAAAAAATGGGATGTGTCCAGGTTGTGTTTTGGGGCGTATCCTGTCGCGGGCGCTAGGCCTACCCACACAAGTGAGGTATCATTTTTATCGGGAGACTTGGGGAAATGCTGGGTGGAACGAAATTTGTGCCTCCTCTCAGATTTCAGAACTTTCTGGCACCGAAATGTGTTTTTTTTGCCACATTTTGAGGTTTGGAAAGGATTCTGGGTAACAGAACCTTGTCAGAGCCCCACAAGTCACCCCCATCTTGGATTCCACTAGGTCTCTAGTTTTAAAAAATGCACAGGTTTGGTAGGTTTCCCTAGGTGCCGGCTGAGCTAGAGGCCAAAGTCTACAGGTAGGCACTTTGCAAAAAACAGCTCTGTTTTCTGTGAAAAAATGGGATGTGTTCACGTTGTGTTTTGGGGCATACCCTGTCGTGGGCGCTAGGCCTACCCACACAAGTGAGGTATCATTTTTATCGGGAGACTTGGGGGAACGCTGGGTGGAAGGAAATTTGTCCCTCCTCTCAGATTCCAGAACTTTCTGTCACCGAAATGTGAGGAACATGTGTTTGTTTAGCCACATTTTGAGGTTTGCAAAGGATTCTGGGTAACAGAACCTGGTCAGAGCCCCACAAGTCACCCCATCTTGGATTCCCCTAGGTCTCTAGTTTTCAAAAATGCACAGGTTTGGTAGGGATCCTTAGGTGCCGGCTGAGCTAGAGGCCAAAATCTACAGGTAGGCACTTTGCGAAAAACAGTTCTTTTTTCTGTGAAAAAATGGGATGTGTTCACGTTGTGTTTTGGGGCATATCCTGTCGCGGGCGCTAGGCCTACCCACACAAGTGAGGTATCATTTTTATCGGGAGACTTGGGGGAATGCTGGGTGGAAGGAAATTTGTCCCTCCTCTCAGATTCCAGAACTTTCTGGCACCGAAATGTGTTTTTTTAGCCAAATTTTGAGGTTTGCAATGGATTCTGGGTAATAGAACCTGGTCAGAGCCCCACAAGTCACCCCATCATGGATTCCCCATGGTCTCTAGTTTTCAAAAATGCACAGGTTTGGTAGGGATCCTTAGGTGCCGGCTGAGCTAGAGGCCAAAATCTACAGGTAGGCACTTTGCGAAAAACAGTTCTTTTTTCTGTGAAAAAATGGGATGTGTTCACGTTGTGTTTTGGGGCATATCCTGTCGCGGGCGCTACGCCTACCCACACAAGTGAGGTACCATTTTTATCGGGAGACTTGGGGGAATGCTGGGTGGAAGGAAATTTGTCCCTCCTCTCAGATTCCAGAACTTTCTGTCACCGAAATTTTAGGAAAATCTGTTTTTTTAGCCAAATTTTGAGGTTTGCAAAGGATTCTGGGTAACAGAACCTGTTCAGAGCCCCACAAGTCAACCCATCTTGGATTCCCCTAGGTCTCTAGTTTTCAAAGATGCACAGGTTTGGTAGGTTTCCCTAGGTGCCGGCTGAGCTAGAGGCCAAAATCTACAGGTAGGCACTTTGCAAAAAACAGCTCTGTTTTCTGTGAAAAAATGGGATGTGTTCACGTTGTGTTTTGGGGCATATCCTGTCACGGGCGCTAGGCCTACCCACACAAGTGAAGTACCATTTTTATCGGGAGACTTGGGGGAACGCTGGGTGGAAGGAAATTTGTCCCTCCTCTCAGATTCCAGAACTTTCTGTCACCCAAATGTGAGGAACATGTGTTTTTTTAGCCACATTTTGAGGTTTGCAAAGGATTCTGGGTAACAGAACCTGGTCAGAGCCCCACAAGTCACACCATCTTGGATTCCCCTAGGTCTCTAGTTTTCAAAAATGCACAGGTTTTGTAGGTTTCCCTAGGTGCCGGCTGAGCTAGAGGCCAAAATCTACAGGTAGGCACTTTGCAAAAATCAGCTCTGTTTTCTGTGAAAAAATGGGATGTGTTCACGTTGTGTTTTGGGGCATAGCCTGTCGCGGGCGCTAGGCCTACCCACACAAGTGAGGTACCATTTTTATCGGGAGACTTGGGGGAACGGTGGGAGGAAGGAAATTTGTGCCTCCTCTCAGATTCCAGAACTTTCTGTCACCGAAATGTAAGGAAAATGTGTTTTTTTAGCCAAATGTTGAGGTTTGCAAAGGATTCTGGGAACAGAACCCGGTCAGAGCCCCACAAGTCACCCCATCTTGGATTCCCCTAGGTCTCTAGTTTTCAAACATGCACAGGTTTGGTAGGTTTCTCTAGGTGACGGCTGAGCTAGAGGCCAAAATCTACAGGTAGGCACTTTGCAAAAAACAGCTCTGTTTTCTGTGAAAAAATGGGATGTGTTCACGTTGTGTTTTGGGGCATATCCTGTCGCGGGCACTAGGCCTACCCACACAAGTGAGGTACCATTTTTATCGGGAGACTTGGGGGAACGCTGGGTGGAAGGAAATTTGTGCCTCCTCTCAGATTCCAGAACTTTCTGTCACCGAAATATGAGGAAAATGTGTTTTTTTAGCCAAATGTTGAGGTTTGCAAAGGATTCTGGGTAACAGAACCTGGTCAGAGCCCCACAAGTCACCCATCTTGGATTCCCCTAGGTCTCTAGTTTTCAAAAATGCACAGGTTTGGTAGGGTTCCCTAGGTGCCGGCTGAGCTAGAGGCCAAAATCTACAGGTAGGCACTTTGCAAAAAACACCTCTGTTTTCTTTCAAAAAATGGTATGTGTTCACATTGTGCTTTGGGGCATATCCTGTCGCGGGCGCTAGGCCTACCCAAACAAGTGAGGTATCATTTTTATCGGGAGACTTGGGGAAACACTGGGTGGAACAAAATTTGTGCCTCCCTAGGTGCCGGCTGAGCTAGATGCCAAAATCTACAGGTAGGCACTTTGCAAAAAACAGCTCTGTTTTCTGTGAAAAAATGAGATGTGTTCCAGTTGTGTTTTGGGGCATATCCTGTCGCGGGGCGCTAGGCCTAGCCACACAAGTGAGGTACCATTTTTATCGGGAGACTTGGGGGAACGCTGGGTGGAAGGAAATTTGTCCCTCCTCTCAGATTCCAGAACTTTCTGTCACCGAAATGTGAGGAACATGTGTTTTTTTAGCCACATTTTGAGGTTTGCAAAGGATTCTGGGTAACAGAACCTGGTCAGAGCCCCACAAGTTACCCCATCTTCGATTCCCCTAGGTCTCTAGTTTTCAAAAATGCACAGGTTTTGTAGGTTTCCCTAGGTGCCGGCTGAGCTAGAGGCCAAAATCTACAGGTAGGCACTTTGCAAAAAACAGCTCTGTTTTCTGTGAAAAAATGGGATGAGTTCACGTTGTGTTTTGGGGCCTATCCTGTCGCCGGCGCTAGGCCTACCCACACAAGTGAGGTACCATTTTTATCGGGAGGCTTTGGGGAACGCTGGGTGGAAGGAAATTTGTCCCTCCTCTCAGATTCCAGAACTTTCTGTCACCGAAATGTGAGGAACATGTGTTTTTTTAGCCAAATTTTGAGGTTTGCAAAGGATTCTGGGTAACAGAACTTGATCAGAGGCCCACAAGTCACCCCATCTTGGATTTCCCGAGGTCTCTAGTTTTAAAAAATGCACATGTTTGGTAGGTTTCCCTACGTGCCGGCTGAGCTAGAGGCCAAAATCTACAGGTAGGTACTTTGCAATGAACAGCTCTGTTTTCTGTGAAAAAATGGGATGTGTTCAAGTTGTGTTTTGGGGGCATATCCTGTCGCGGGCGCTAGGCCTACCCACACAAGTGAGGTACCATTTTTATCGGGAGACTTGGGGGAACGCTGGGAGGAAGGAAATTTGTGCCTCCTCTCAGATTCCAGAACTTTCTGTCACCGAAATGTGAGGAAAATGTGCTTTTTTAGCCAAATGTTGAGGTTTGCAAAGGATTCTGTGTAACAGAACCTGGTCAGAGCCCCACAAGTCACCCCATTTTGGATTCCACTAGGTCTCTAGTTTTCAAAAATGCACACATTTGGGCGGTTTCCCTAGGTTCCGGCTGAGCTAGAGGCCAAAGTCTACAGGTAGGCACTTTGCAAAAAAGAGCTCTATTTTCTTTGAAAAAAATGGGATGTGTTCAAGTTGTGTTTTGGGGCATATCCTGTCGCGGGCGCTAGGCCTACCCACACAAGTGAGGTACCATTTTTATCGGGAGACTTGGGGGAACGCTGGGAGGAAGGAAATTTGTGCCTCCTCTCAGATTCCAGAACTTTCTGTCACCGAAATGTGAGGAAAATGTGCTTTTTTAGCAACATTTTGAGGTTTGCAAAGGATTCTGGGTAACAGAACCTGGTCAGAGCCCCACAAGTAACCCCATCTTGGATTCCCCTAGGTCTCTAGTTTTCAAAAATACACAGGTTTGGTAGGTTTCTCCAAGGTTCCGGCTGAGCTAGAGGCCAAAGTCTACAGGTAGGCACTTTGCAAAAAACAGCTCTGTTTTCTTTGAAAAAATGGGATGTGTTCACGTTGTGTTTTGGGGCATACCCTGTCGCGGGTGCTAGGCCTACCCACACAAGTGAGGTATCATTTTTATCGGGAGACTTGGGGGAACGCTGGGTGGAAGGAAATTTGTCCCTCCTCTCAGATTCCAGAACTTTCAGTCACCGAAATGTGAGGAACATGTGTTTTTTTAGCAACATTTTGAGGTTTGCAAAGGATTCTGGGTAACAGAACCTGGTCAGAGCCCCACAAGTCACCCCATCTTGGATTCCCTAGGTCTCTAGTTTAAAAAAATGCACAAGTTTGGTAGGTTTCCTTAGGCGCCGGCTGAGCTAGAGGCCAAAATCTACAGGTAGGCACTTTGCAAAAAACACCTCTGTTTTCTTTCAAAAAATGGTATGTGTTCACATTGTGCTTTGGGGCATATCCTGTCGCGGGCGCTAGGCCTACCCACACAAGTGAGGTATCATTTTTATCGGGAGACTTGGGGAAACACTGGGTGGAACAAAATTTGTGCCTCCCTAGGTGCCGGCTGAGCTAGAGGCCAAAATCTACAGGTAGGCACTTTGCAAAAAACAGCTCTGTTTCCTGTGAAAAAATGGGATGTGTTCCCGTTGTGTTTTGGGGCATATCCTGTCGCGGGCGCTAGGCCTACCCACACAAGTGAGGTACCATTTTTATCGGGAGACTTGGGGAAACGCTGGGTGGAAGGAAATTTGTCCCTCCTCTCAGATTCCAGAACTTTCTGTCACCGAAATGTGAGGAACATGTGTTTTTTTAGCCACATTTTGAGGTTTGCAAAGGATTCTGGGTAACAGAACCTGGTCAGAGCCCCACAAGTCACCCCATCTTCGATTCCCCTAGGTCTCTAGTTTTCAAAAATGCACAGGTTTGGTAGGTTTCCCTAGGTGCCGGCTGAGCTAGAGGCCAAAATCTACAGGTAGGCACTTTGCAAAAAACAGCTCTGTTTTCTGTGAAAAAATGGGATGAGTTCACGTTGTGTTTTGGGGCCTATCCTGTCGCGGGCGCTAGGCCTACCCACACAAGTGAGGTTCCATTTTTATCGGGAGGCTTTGGGGAACGCTGGGTGGAATGAAATTTGTCCCTCCTCTCAGATTCCAGAACTTTCTGTCACCGAAATGTGAGGAACATGTGTTTTTTTAGCCAAATTTTGAGGTTTGCAAAGGATTCTGGGTAACAGAACCTGATCAGAGCCCCACAAGTCACCCCATCTTGGATTTCCCGAGGTCTCTAGTTTTAAAAAATGCACAGGTTTGGTAGGTTTCCCTAGGTGCCGGCTGAGCTAGAGGCCAAAGTCTACAGGTAGGCACTTTGCAAAAAAGAGCTCTATTTTCTTTGAAAAAATGGGATGTGTTCAAGTTGTGTTTTGGGGCATATCCTGTCGCGGGCGCTAGGCCTACCCACACAAGTGAGGTACCATTTTTATCGGGAGACTTGGGGGAACGCTGGGAGGAAGGAAATTTGTGCCTCCTCTCAGATTCCAGAACTTTCTGTCACCGAAATGTGAGGAAAATGTGCTTTTTTAGCAACATTTTGAGGTTTGCAAAGGATTCTGGGTAACAGAACCTGGTCAGAGCCCCACAAGTAACCCCATCTTGGATTCCCCTAGGTCTCTAGTTTTCAAAAATACACAGGTTTGGTAGGTTTCTCCAGGTTCCGGCTGAGCTAGAGGCCAAAGTCTACAGGTAGGCACTTTGCAAAAAACAGCTCTGTTTTCTTTGAAAAAATGGGATGTGTTCACGTTGTGTTTTGGGGCATACCCTGTCGCGGGTGCTAGGCCTACCCACACAAGTGAGGTATCATTTTTATCGGGAGACTTGGGGGAACGCTGGGTGGAAGGAAATTTGTCCCTCCTCTCAGATTCCAGAACTTTCAGTCACCGAAATGTGAGGAACATGTGTTTTTTTAGCAACATTTTGAGGTTTGCAAAGGATTCTGGGTAACAGAACCTGGTCAGAGCCCCACAAGTCACCCCATCTTGGATTCCCCTAGGTCTCTAGTTTAAAAAAATGCACAAGTTTGGTAGGTTTCCTTAGGCGCCGGCTGAGCTAGAGGCCAAAATCTACAGGTAGGCACTTTGCAAAAAACACCTCTGTTTTCTTTCAAAAAATGGTATGTGTTCACATTGTGCTTTGGGGCATATCCTGTCGCGGGCGCTAGGCCTACCCACACAAGTGAGGTATCATTTTTATCGGGAGACTTGGGGAAACACTGGGTGGAACAAAATTTGTGCCTCCCTAGGTGCCGGCTGAGCTAGAGGCCAAAATCTACAGGTAGGCACTTTGCAAAAAACAGCTCTGTTTTCTGTGAAAAAATGGGATGTGTTCCCGTTGTGTTTTGGGGCATATCCTGTCGCGGGCGCTAGGCCTACCCACACAAGTGAGGTACCATTTTTATCGGGAGACTTGGGGAAACGCTGGGTGGAAGGAAATTTGTCCCTCCTCTCAGATTCCAGAACTTTCTGTCACCGAAATGTGAGGAACATGTGTTTTTTTAGCCACATTTTGAGGTTTGCAAAGGATTCTGGGTAACAGAACCTGGTCAGAGCCCCACAAGTCACCCCATCTTCGATTCCCCTAGGTCTCTAGTTTTCAAAAATGCACAGGTTTGGTAGGTTTCCCTAGGTGCCGGCTGAGCTAGAGGCCAAAATCTACAGGTAGGCACTTTGCAAAAAACAGCTCTGTTTTCTGTGAAAAAATGGGATGAGTTCACGTTGTGTTTTGGGGCCTATCCTGTCGCGGGCGCTAGGCCTACCCACACAAGTGAGGTTCCATTTTTATCGGGAGGCTTTGGGGAACGCTGGGTGGAATGAAATTTGTCCCTCCTCTCAGATTCCAGAACTTTCTGTCACCGAAATGTGAGGAACATGTGTTTTTTTAGCCAAATTTTGAGGTTTGCAAAGGATTCTGGGTAACAGAACCTGATCAGAGCCCCACAAGTCACCCCATCTTGGATTTCCCGAGGTCTCTAGTTTTAAAAAATGCACAGGTTTGGTAGGTTTCCCTAGGTGCCGGCTGAGCTAGAGGCCAAAATCTACAGGTAGGCACTTTGCAATGAACAGCTCTGTTTTCTGTGAAAAAATGGGATGTGTTCAAGTTGTGTTTTGGGGCATATCCTGTCGCGGGCGCTAGGCCTACCCACACAAGTGAGGTACCATTTTTATCGGGAGACTTGGGGGAACGCTGGGAGGAAGGAAATTTGTGCCTCCTCTCAGATTCCAGAACTTTCTGTCACCGAAATGTGAGGAACATGTGTTTTTTTAGCCACATTTTGAGGTTTGCAAAGGATTCTGGGTAACAGAACCTGGTCAGAGCCCCACAAGTCACACCATCTTGGATTCCCCTAGGTCTCTAGTTTTCAAAAATGCACAGGTTTGGTAGGTTTCCCTAGGTGCCGGCTGAGCTAGAGGCCAAAATCTACAGGTAGGCACTTAGCAAAAATCAGCTCTGTTTCTGTGAAAAAATGGGATGTGTTCACGTTGTGTTTTGGGGCATAGCCTGTCGCGGGCGCTAGGCCTACCCACACAAGTGAGGTACCATTTTTATCGGGAGACTTGGGGGAACGGTGGGAGGAAGGAAATTTGTGCCTCCTCTCAGATTCCAGAACTTTCTGTCACCGAAATGTAAGGAAAATGTGTTTTTTTAGCCAAATGTTGAGGTTTGCAAAGGATTCTGGGAACAGAACCCGGTCAGAGCCCCACAAGTCACCCCATCTTGGATTCCCCTAGGTCTCTAGTTTTCAAACATGCACAGGTTTGGTAGGTTTCTCTAGGTGACGGCTGAGCTAGAGGCCAAAATCTACAGGTAGGCACTTTGCAAAAAACAGCTCTGTTTTCTGTGAAAAAATGGGATGTATTCACGTTGTGTTTTGGGGCATATCCTGTCGCGGGCACTAGGCCTACCCACACAAGTGAGGTACCATTTTTATCGGGAGACTTGGGGGAACGCTGGGTGGAAGGAAATTTGTGCCTCCTCTCAGATTCCAGAACTTTCTGTCACCTAATTGTGAGGAAAATGTGTTTTTTTAGCCAAATGTTGAGGTTTGCAAAGGATTCTGGGTAACAGAACCTGGTCAGAGCCCCACAAGTCACCCCATCTTGGATTCCCTTAGGTCTCTAGTTTTCAAAAATGCACAGGTTTGGTAGGTTTCCCTAGGTGCCGGCTGAGCTAGAGGCCAACATCTACAGGTTGGCACTTTGCAAAAAACACCTATGTTTTCTTTAAAAAAATGGGATGTGTCCAGGTTGTGTTTTGGGGCGTATCCTGTCGCGGGCGCTAGGCCTACCCACACAAGTGAGGTATCATTTTTATCGGGAGACTTGGGGAAATGCTGGGTGGAACGAAATTTGTGCCTCCTCTCAGATTTCAGAACTTTCTGGCACCGAAATGTGTTTTTTTTGCCACATTTTGAGGTTTGGAAAGGATTCTGTGTAACAGAACCTTGTCAGAGCCCCACAAGTCACCCCCATCTTGGATTCCACTAGGTCTCTAGTTTTAAAAAATGCACAGGTTTGGTAGGTTTCCCTAGGTGCCGGCTGAGCTAGAGGCCAAAGTCTACAGGTAGGCACTTTGCAAAAAACAGCTCTGTTTTCTGTGAAAAAATGGGATGTGTTCACGTTGTGTTTTGGGGCATACCCTGTCGTGGGCGCTAGGCCTACCCACACAAGTGAGGTATCATTTTTATCGGGAGACTTGGGGGAATGCTGGGTGGAAGGAAATTTGTCCCTCCTCTCAGATTCCAGAACTTTCTGTCACCGAAATGTGAGGAACATGTGTTTGTTTAGCCACATTTTGAGGTTTGCAAAGGATTCTGGGTAACAGAACCTGGTCAGAGCCCCACAAGTCACCCCATCTTGGATTCCCCTAGGTCTCTAGTTTTCAAAAATGCACAGGTTTGGTAGGTTTCCCTAGGTGCCGGCTGAGCTAGAGGCCAAAATCTACAGGTAGGCACTTTGCAAAAAACAGCTCTGTTTTCTGTGAAAAAATGGGATGAGTTCACGTTGTGTTTTGGGGCCTATCCTGTCGCGGGCGCTAGGCCTACCCACACAAGTGAGGTACCATTTTTATCAAGAGGCTTTGGGGAACGCTGGGTGGAAGGAAATTTGTCCCTCCTCTCAGATTCCAGAACTTTCTGTCACCGAAATGTGAGGAACATGTGTTTGTTTAGCCACATTTTGAGGTTTGCAAAGGATTCTGGGTAACAGAACCTGGTCAGAGCCCCACAAGTCACCCCATCATGGATTCCCCTAGGTCTCTAGTTTTAAAAAATGCACAGGTTTGGTAGGTTTCCCTAGGTGCCGGCTGAGCTAGTGGCCAACATCTACAGGTTGGCACTTTGCAAAAAACACCTATGTTTTCTTTCAAAAAATGGGATGTGTCCAGGTTGTGTTTTGGGGCGTATCCTGTCGCAGGCGCTAGGCCTACCCACACAAGTGAGGTATCATTTTTATCGGGAGACTTGGGGAAACGCTGGGTGGAACGAAATTTGTGCCTCCTCTCAGATTTCAGAACTTTCTGGCACCGAAATGTGTTTTTTTAGCCACATTTTGAGGTTTGCAAAGGATTCTGGGTAACAGAACCTGGTCAGAGCCCCACAAGTCACCCCATCTTGGATTCCCCTAGGTCTCTAGTTTTCAAAAATGCACAGGTTTGGTAGGTTTCCCTAGGTGCTGGCTGAGCTAGAGGCCAAAATCTACAGGTAGGCACTTTGCAATAATCAGCTCTGTTTTCTGTGAAAAAATGGGATGTGTTCAAGTTGTGTTTTGGGGCATATCCTGTCGCGTGCGCTAGGCCTACCCACACAAGTGAGGTACCATTTTTATCGGGAGACTTGGGGGAACGCTGGGAGGAAGGAAATTTGTGCCTCCTCTCAGATTCCAGAACTTTCTGTCACCGAAATGTGAGGAACATGTGTTTTTTTAGCCACATTTGGAGGATTGCAAAGGATTCTGGGTAACAGAACCTGGTCAGAGCCCCACAAGTCACCCCATTTTGGATTCCACTAGGTCTCTAGTTTTCAAAAATGCACACGTTTGGGAGGTTTCCCTAGGTTCCGGCTGAGCTAGAGGCCAAAGTCTACAGGTAGGCACTTTGCAAAAAAGAGCTCTGTTTTCTTTGAAAAAATGGGATGTGTTCAAGTTGTGTTTTGGGGTATATCCTGTCGCGGGCGCTAGGCCTACCCACACAAGTGAGGTACCATTTTTATCGGGAGACTTGGGGGAACGCTGGGAGGAAGGAAATTTGTGCCTCCTCTCAGATTCCAGAACTTTCTGTCACCGAAATGTGAGGAAAATGTGCTTTTTTAGCAACATTTTGAGGTTTGCAAAGGATTCTGGGTAACAGAACCTGGTCAGAGCCCCACAAGTCACCCCATCTTGGATTCCCCTAGGTCTCTAGTTTTAAAAAATGCACAGGTTTGGTAGGTTTCCTTAGGCGCCGGCTGAGCTAGAGGCCAAAATGACAGGTAGGCACTTTGCAAAAAACAGCTCTGTTTTCTGTGAAAAAATGGGATGTGTTCACATTGTGTTTTGGGGCATATCCTGTCGCGGGCGCTAGGCCTACCCACACAAGTGAGGTACCATTTTTATCGGGAGACTTGGGGGAACGCTGGGTGGAACAACATTTGTGCCTCCTCTCAGATTCCAGAACTTTCTGTCACCGAAATAAGAGGAAAATGTGTTTTTTTAGCCAAATGTTGAGGTTTGCAAAGGATTCTGGGTAACAGAACCTGGTCAGAGCCCCACAAGTCACCCCATCTTGGATTCCCCTAGGTCTCTAGTTTTCAAAAATGCACAGGTTTGGTAGGGTTCCCTAGGTGCCGGCTGAGCTAGAGGCCAAAATCTACAGGTAGGCACTTTGCAAAAAACACCTCTGTTTTCTTTCAAAAAATGGTATGTGTTCACATTGTGCTTTGGGGCATATCCTGTCGCGGGCGCTAGGCCTACCCACACAAGTGAGGTATCATTTTTATCGGGAGACTTGGGGAAACACTGGGTGGAACAAAATTTGTGCCTCCCTAGGTGCCGGCTGAGCTAGAAGCCAAAATCTACAGGTAGGCACTTTGCAAAAAACAGCTCTGTTTTCTGTGAAAAAATGAGATGTGTTCCCGTTGTGTTTTGGGGCATATCCTGTCGCGGGCGCTAGGCCTACCCACACAAGTGAGGTACCATTTTTATCGGGAGACTTGGGGGAACGCTGGGTGGAAGGAAATTTGTCCCTCCTCTCAGATTCCAGAACTTTCTGTCACCGAAATGTGAGGAACATGTGTTTTTTTAGCCACATTTTGAGGTTTGCAAAGGATTCTGGGTAACAGAACCTGGTCAGAGCCCCACAAGTCACCCCATCTTCGATTCCCCTAGGTCTCTAGTTTTCAAAAATGCACAGGTTTGGTAGGTTTCCCTAGGTGCCGGCTGAGCTAGAGGCCAAAATCTACAGGTAGGCACTTTGCAAAAAACAGCTCTGTTTTCTGTGAAAAAATGGAATGAGTTCACGTTGTGTTTTGGGGCCTATCCTGTCGCGGGCGCTAGGCCTACCCACACAAGTGAGGTACCATTTTTATCGGGAGGCTTTGGGGAACGCTGGGTGGAAGGAAATTTGTCCCTCCTCTCAGATTTCCAGAACTTTCTGTCACCGAAATGTGAGGAACATGTGTTTTTTTAGCCAAATTTTGAGGTTTGCAAAGGATTCTGGGTAACAGAACCTGATCAGAGCCCCACAAGTCACCCCATCTTGGATTTCCCGAGGTCTCTAGTTTTAAAAAATGCACAGGTTTGGTAGGTTTCCCTACGTGCCGGCTGAGCTAGAGGCCAAAATCTACAGGTAGGCACTTTGCAATGAACAGCTCTGTTTTCTGTGAAAAAATGGGATGTGTTCAAGTTGTGTTTTGGGGCATATCCTGTCGCGGGCGCTAGGCCTACCCACACAAGTGAGGTACAATTTTTATCGGGAGACTTGGGGGAACGCTGGGAGGAAGGAAATTTGTGCCTCCTCTCAGATTCCAGAACTTTCTGTCACCGAAATGTGTGGAAAATGTGCTTTTTTAGCCAAATGTTGAGGTTTGCAAAGGATTCTGTGTAACAGAACCTGGTCAGAGCCCCACAAGTCACCCCATTTTGGATTCCACTAGGTCTCTAGTTTTCAAAAATGCACACATTTGGGAGGTTTCCCTAGGTTCCGGCTGAGCTAGAGGCCAAAGTCTACAGGTAGGCACTTTGCAAAAAAGAGCTCTATTTTCTTTGAAAAAATGGGATGTGTTCAAGTTGTGTTTTGGGGCATATCCTGTCGCGGGCGCTAGTCCTACCCACACAAGTGAGGTACCATTTTTATCGGGAGACTTGGGGGAACGCTGGGTGGAACAAAATTTGTGCCTCCTCTCAGATTCCAGAACTTTCTGTCACCGAAATAAGAGGAAAATGTGTTTTTTTAGCCAAATGTTGAGGTTTGCAAAGGATTCTGGGTAACAGAACCTGGTCAGAGCCCCACAAGTCACCCCATCTTGGATTCCCCTAGGTCTCTAGTTTTCAAAAATGCACAGGTTTGGTAGGGTTCCCTAGGTGCCGGCTGAGCTAGAGGCCAAAATCTACAGGTAGGCACTTTGCAAAAAACACCTCTGTTTTCTTTCAAAAAATGGTATGTGTTCACATTGTGCTTTGGGGCATATCCTGTCGCGGGCGCTAGGCCTACCCACACAAGTGAGGTATCATTTTTATCGGGAGACTTGGGGAAACACTGGGTGGAACAAAATTTGTGCCTCCCTAGGTGCCGGCTGAGCTAGATGCCAAAATCTACAGGTAGGCACTTTGCAAAAAACAGCTCTGTTTTCTGTGAAAAAATTAGATGTGTTCCCGTTGTGTTTTGGGGCATATCCTGTCGCGGGCGCTAGGCCTACCCACACAAGTGAGGTACCATTTTTATCGGGAGACTTGGGGGAACGCTGGGTGGAAGGAAATTTGTCCCTCCTCTCAGATTCCAGAACTTTCTGTCACCGAAATGTGAGGAACATGTGTTTTTTTAGCCACATTTTGAGGTTTGCAAAGGATTCTGGGTAACAGAACCTGGTCAGAGCCCCACAAGTCACCCCATCTTCGATTCCCCTAGGTCTCTAGTTTTCAAAAATGCACAGGTTTGGTAGGTTTCCCTAGGTGCCGGCTGAGCTAGAGGCCAAAATCTACAGGTAGGCACTTTGCAAAAAACAGCTCTGTTTTCTGTGAAAAAATGGGATGAGTTCACGTTGTGTTTTGGGGCCTATCCTGTCGCGGGCGCTAGGCCTACCCACACAAGTGAGGTACCATTTTTATCGGGAGGCTTTGGGGAACGCTGGGTGGAAGGAAATTTGTCCCTCCTCTCAGATTCCAGAACTTTCTGTCACCGAAATGTGAGGAACATGTGTTTTTTTAGCCAAATTTTGAGGTTTGCAAAGGATTCTGGGTAACAGAACCTGATCAGAGCCCCACAAGTCACCCCATCTTGGATTTCCCGAGGTCTCTAGTTTTAAAAAATGCACAGGTTTGGTAGGTTTCCCTACGTGCCGGCTGAGCTAGAGGCCAAAATCTACAGGTAGGCACTTTGCAATGAACAGCTCTGTTTTCTGTGAAAAAATGGGATGTGTTCAAGTTGTGTTTTGGGGCATATCCTGTCGCGGGCGCTAGGCCTACCCACACAAGTGAGGTACCATTTTTATCGGGAGACTTGGAGGAACGCTGGGAGGAAGGAAATTTGTGCCTCCTCTCAGATTCCAGAACTTTCTGTCACCGAAATGTGAGGAAAATGTGCTTTTTTAGCAACATTTTGAGGTTTGCAAAGGATTCTGGGTAACAGAACCTGGTCAGAGCCCCACAAGTAACCCCATCTTGGATTCCCCTAGGTCTCTAGTTTTCAAAAATACACAGGTTTGGTAGGTTTCTCCAGGTTCCGGCTGAGCTAGAGGCCAAAGTCTACAGGTAGGCACTTTGCAAAAAACAGCTCTGTTTTCTTTGAAAAAATGGGATGTGTTCACGTTGTGTTTTGGGGCATACCCTGTCGCGGGTGCTAGGCCTACCCACACAAGTGAGGTACCATTTTTATCGGGAGACTTGGGGGAACGCTGGGTGGAAGGAAATTTGTCCCTCCTCTCAGATTCCAGAACTTTCAGTCACCGAAATGTGAGGAACATGTGTTTTTTTAGCAACATTTTGAGGTTTGCAAAGGATTCTGGGTAACAGAACCTGGTCAGAGCCCCACAAGTCACCCCATCTTGGATTCCCCTAGGTCTCTAGTTTAAAAAAATGCACAGGTTTGGTAGGTTTCCTTAGGCGCCGGCTGAGCTAGAGGCCAAAATCTACAGGTAGGCACTTTGCAAAAAACACCTCTGTTTTCTTTCAAAAAATGGTATGTGTTCACATTGTGCTTTGGGGCATATCCTGTCGCAGGCGCTAGGCCTACCCACACAAGTGAGGTATCATTTTTATCGGGAGACTTGGGGAAACACTGGGTGGAACAAAATTTGTGCCTCCCTAGGTGCCGGCTGAGCTAGAGGCCAAAATCTACAGGTAGGCACTTTGCAAAAAACAGCTCTGTTTTCTGTGAAAAAATGGGATGTGTTCCCGTTGTGTTTTGGGGCATATCCTGTCGCGGGCGCTAGGCCTACCCACACAAGTGAGGTACCATTTTTATCGGGAGACTTGGGGGAACGCTGGGTGGAAGGAAATTTGTCCCTCCTCTCAGATTCCAGAACTTTCTGTCACCGAAATGTGAGGAACATGTGTTTTTTTAGCCACATTTTGAGGTTTGCAAAGGATTCTGGGTAACAGAACCTGGTCAGAGCCCCACAAGTCACCCCATCTTCGATTCCCCTAGGTCTCTAGTTTTCAAAAATGCACAGGTTTGGTAGGTTTCCCTAGGTGCCGGCTGAGCTAGAGGCCAAAATCTACAGGTAGGCACTTTGCAAAAAACAGCTCTGTTTTCTGTGAAAAAATGGGATGAGTTCACGTTGTGTTTTGGGGCCTATCCTGTCGCGGGCGCTAGGCCTACCCACACAAGTGAGGTACCATTTTTATCGGGAGGCTTTGGGGAACGCTGGGTGGAATGAAATTTGTCCCTCCTCTCAGATTCCAGAACTTTCTGTCACCGAAATGTGAGGAACATGTGTTTTTTTAGCCAAATTTTGAGGTTTGCAAAGGATTCTGGGTAACAGAACCTGATCAGAGCCCCACAAGTCACCCCATCTTGGATTTCCCGAGGTCTCTAGTTTTAAAAAATGCACAGGTTTGGTAGGTTTCCCTAGGTGCCGGCTGAGCTAGAGGCCAAAATCTACAGGTAGGCACTTTGCAATGAACAGCTCTGTTTTCTGTGAAAAAATGGGATGTGTTCAAGTTGTGTTTTGGGGCATATCCTGTAGCGGGCGCTAGGCCTACCCACACAAGTGAGGTACCATTTTATCGGGAGACTTGGGGGAACGCTGGGAGGAAGGAAATTTGTGCCTCCTCTCAGATTCCAGAACTTTCTGTCACCGAAATGTGAGGAAAATGTGCTTTTTTAGCCAAATGTTGAGGTTTGCAAAGGATTCTGTGTAACAGAACCTGGTCAGAGCCCCACAAGTCACCCCATTTTGGATTCCACTAGGTCTCTAGTTTTCAAAAATGCACACATTTGGGAGGTTTCCCTAGGTTCCGGCTGAGCTAGAGGCCAAAGTCTACAGGTAGGCACTTTGCAAAAAGAGCTCTGTTTTCTTTGAAAAATGGGATGTGTTCAAGTTGTGTTTTGGGGCATATCCTGTCGCGGGCGCTAGGCCTACCCACACAAGTGAGGTACCATTTTTATCGGGAGACTTGGGGGAACGCTGGGAGGAAGGAAATTTGTGCCTCCTCTCAGATTCCAGAACTTTCTGTCACCGAAATGTGAGGAAAATGTGCTTTTTTAGCAACATTTTGAAGTTTGCAAAGGATTCTGGGTAACAGAACCTGGTCAGAGCCCCACAAGTCACCCCATCTTGGATTCCCCTAGGTCTCTAGTTTTAAAAAATGCACAGGTTTGGTAGGTTTCCTTAGGCGCCGGCTGAGCTAGAGGCCAAAATGACAGGTAGGCACTTTGCAAAAAACAGCTCTGTTTTCTGTGAAAAAATGGGATGTGTTCACATTGTGTTTTGGGCATATCCTGTCGCGGGCGCTAGGCCTACCCACACAAGTGAGGTACCATTTTTATCGGGAGACTTGGGGGAATGCTGGGTGGAAGGAAATTTGTCCCTCCTCTCAGATTCCAGAACTTTCTGTCACGAAATGTGAGGAACATGTGTTTTTTTAGCCACATTTTGAGGTTTGCAAAGGATTCTGGGTAACAGAACCTGGTCAGAGCCCCACAAGTCACCCCATCTTCGATTCCCCTAGGTCTCTAGTTTTCAAAATGCACAGGTTTGGTAGGTTTCCCTAGGTGCCGGCTGAGCTAGAGGCCAAAATCTACAGGTAGGCACTTTGCAAAAAACAGCTCTGTTTTCTGTGAAAAAATGGGATGAGTTCACGTTGTGTTTTGGGGCTATCCTGTCGCGGGCGCTAGGCCTACCCACACAAGTGAGGTACCATTTTTATCGGGAGGCTTTGGGGAACGCTGGGTGGAAGGAAATTTGTCCCTCCTCTCAGATTCCAGAACTTTCTGTCACCGAAATGTGAGGAACATGTGTTTTTTTAGCCAAATTTGAGGTTTGCAAAGGATTCTGGTAACAGAACCTGATCAGAGCCCCACAAGTCACCCCATCTTGGATTTCCGAGGTCTCTAGTTTTTAAAAAATGCAACAGGTTTGGTAGGTTTCCCTACGTGCCGGCTGAGCTAGAGGCCAAAATCTACAGGTAGGCACTTTGCAATGAACAGCTCTGTTTTCTGTGAAAAAATGGGATGTGTTCAAGTTGTGTTTTGGGGCATATCCTGTCGCGGGCGCTAGGCCTACCCACACAAGTGAGGTACCATTTTATCGGGAGACTTGGAGGAACGCTGGGAGGAAGGAAATTTGTGCTCCTCTCAGATTCCAGAACTTTCTGTCACCGAAATGTGAGGAAAATGTGCTTTTTTAGCAACATTTTGAGGTTTGCAAAGGATTCTGGGTAACAGAACCTGGTCAGAGCCCCACAAGTAACCCCATCTTGGATTCCCCTAGGTCTCTAGTTTTCAAAAATACACAGGTTTGGTAGGTTTCTCCAGGTTCCGGCCTGAGCTAGAGGCCAAAGTCTACAGGTAGGCACTTTGCAAAAAAACAGCTCTGTTTTCTTTGAAAAAATGGGATGTGTTCACGTTGTGTTTTGGGGCATACCCTGTCGCGGGTGCTAGGCCTACCCACACAAGTGAGGTACCATTTTTATCGGGAGACTTGGGGGAACGCTGGGTGGAAGGAAATTTGTCCCTCCTCTCAGATTCCAGAACTTTCAGTCACCGAAATGTGAGGAACATGTGTTTTTTTAGCAACATTTTGAGGTTTGCAAAGGATTCTGGGTAACAGAACTGGTCAGAGCCCACAAGTCACCCCATCTTGGATTCCCCTAGGTCTCTAGTTTAAAAAAATGCACAGGTTTGGTAGGTTTCCTTAGGCGCCGGCTGAGCTAGAGGCCAAAATCTACAGGTAGGCACTTTGCAAAAAAACACTCTGTTTTCTTTCAAAAAATGGTATGTGTTCACATTGTGCTTTGGGGCATATCCTGTCGCAGGCGCTAGGCCTACCCACACAAGTGAGGTATCATTTTTATCGGGAGACTTGGGGAAACACTGGGTGGAACAAAATTTGTGCCTCCCTAGGTGCCGGCTGAGCTAGAGGCCAAAATCTACAGGTAGGCACTTTGCAAAAAACAGGCTCTGTTTTCTGTGAAAAAATGGGATGTGTTCCCGTTGTGTTTTGGGGCATATCCTGTCGCGGGCGCTAGGCCTACCCACACAAGTGAGGTACCATTTTTATCGGGAGACTTGGGGGAACGCTGGGTGGAAGGAAATTTGTCCCTCCTCTCAGATTCCAGAACTTTCTGTCACCGAAAATGTGAGGAACATGTGTTTTTTTAGCCACATTTGAGGTTTGCAAAGGATTCTGGGTAACAGAACCTGGTCAGAGCCCCACAAGTCACCCCATCTTCGATTCCCCTAGGTCTCTAGTTTTCAAAAATGCACAGGTTTGGTAGGTTTCCCTAGGTGCCGGCTGAGCTAGAGGCCAAAATCTACAGGTAGGCACTTTGCAAAAAACAGCTCTGTTTTCTGTGAAAAAATGGGATGAGTTCACGTTGTGTTTTGGGGCCTATCCTGTCGCGGGCGCTAGGCCTACCCACACAAGTGAGGTACCATTTTTATCGGGAGGCTTTGGGGAACGCTGGGTGGAATGAAATTTGTCCCTCCTCTCAGATTCCAGAACTTTCTGTCACCGAAATGTGAGGAACATGTGTTTTTTTAGCCACATTTTGAGGTTTGCAAAGGATTCTGGGTAACAGAACCTGATCAGAGCCCCACAAGTCACCCCATCTTGGATTTCCCGAGGTCTCTAGTTTTAAAAAATGCACAGGTTTGGTAGGTTTCCCTAGGTGCCGGCTGAGCTAGAGGCCAAATCTACAGGTAGGCACTTTGCAATGAACAGCTCTGTTTTCTGTGAAAAAATGGGATGTGTTCAAGTTGTGTTTTGGGGCATATCCTGTAGCGGGCGCTAGGCCTACCCACACAAGTGAGGTACCATTTTATCGGGAGACTTGGGGGAACGCTGGGGAGGAAGGAAATTTGTGCCTCCTCTCAGATTCCAGAACTTTCTGTCACCGAAATGTGAGGAAAATGTGCTTTTTTAGCCAAATGTTGAGGTTTGCAAAGGATTCTGTGTAACAGAACCTGGTCAGAGCCCCACAAGTCACCCCATTTTGGATTCCACTAGGTCTCTAGTTTTCAAAAATGCACACATTTGGGAGGTTTCCCTAGGTTCCGGCTGAGCTAGAGGCCAAAGTCTACAGGTAGGCACTTTGCAAAAAAGAGCTCTGTTTTCTTTGAAAAAATGGGATGTGTTCAAGTTGTGTTTTGGGGCATATCCTGTCGCGGGCGCTAGGCCTACCCACACAAGTGAGGTACCATTTTTATCGGGAGACTTGGGGGAACGCTGGGAGGAAGGAAATTTGTGCCTCCTCTCAGATTCCAGAACTTTCTGTCACCGAAATGTGAGGAAAATGTGCTTTTTTAGCAACATTTGAAGTTTGCAAAGGATTCTGGGTAACAGAACCTGGTCAGAGCCCCACAAGTCACCCCATCTTGGATTCCCCTAGGTCTCTAGTTTTAAAAAATGCACAGGTTTGGTAGGTTTCCTTAGGCGCCGGCTGAGCTAGAGGCCAAAATGACAGGTAGGCACTTTGCAAAAAACAGCTCTGTTTTCTGTGAAAAAATGGGATGTGTTCACATTGTGTTTTGGGGCATATCCTGTCGCGGGCGCTAGGCCTACCCACACAAGTGAGGTACCATTTTTATCTGGAGACTTGGGGGAACGCTGGGTGGAACAAAATTTGTGCCTCCTCTCAGATTCCAGAACTTTCTGTCACCGAAATATGAGGAAAATGTGTTTTTTTAGCCAAATGTTGAGGTTTGCAAAGGATTCTGGGTAACAGAACCTGGTCAGAGCCCCACAAGTCACCCCATCTTGGATTCCCCTAGGTCTCTAGTTTTCAAAATGCACAGGTTTGGTAGGTTTCCCTAGGTGCCGGCTGAGCTAGAGGCCAAAATCTACAGGTAGGCACTTTGCAAAAAACAGCTCTGTTTTCTGTGAAAAAATGGGATGAGTTCACGTTGTGTTTTGGGGCCTATCCTGTCGCGGGCGCTAGGCCTACCCACACAAGTGAGGTACCATTTTTATCGGGAGGCTTTGGGGAACGCTGGGTGGAAGGAAATTTGTCCCTCCTCTCAGATTCCAGAACTTTCTGTCACCGAAATGTGAGGAACATGTGTTTTTTTAGCCAAATTTTGAGGTTTGCAAAGGATTCTGGGTAACAGAACCTGATCAGAGCCCCACAAGTCACCCCATCTTGGATTTCCCGAGGTCTCTAGTTTTAAAAAATGCACAGGTTTGGTAGGTTTCCCTAGGTGCCGGCTGAGCTAGAGGCCAAAATCTACAGGTAGGCACTTTGCAATGAACAGCTCTGTTTTCTGTGAAAAAATGGGATGTGTTCAAGTTGTGTTTTGGGGCATATCCTGTCGCGGGTGCTAGGCCTACCCACACAAGTGAGGTACCATTTTTATCGGGAGACTTGGGGGAACGCTGGGAGGAAGGAAATTTGTGCCTCCTCTCAGATTCCAGAACTTTCTGTCACCGAAGTGTGAAGAAAATGTGCTTTTTTAGCCAAATGTTGAGGTTTGCAAAGGATTCTGTGTAACAGAACCTGGTCAGAGCCCCACAAGTCACCCCATTTTGGATTCACTAGGTCTCTAGTTTTCAAAAATGCACACATTTGGGAGGTTTCCCTAGGTTCCGGCTGAGCTAGAGGCCAAAGTCTACAGGTAGGCACTTTGCAAAAAAGAGCTCTGTTTTCTTTGAAAAAATGGGATGTGTTCAAGTTGTGTTTTTGGGGCATATCCTGTCGCGGGCGCTAGGCCCTACCCACACAAGTGAGGTACCATTTTTATCGGGAGACTTGGGGGAACGCTGGGAGGAAGGAAATTTATGCCTCCTCTCAGATTCAGAACTTTCTGTCACCGAAATGTGAGGAAAATGTGCTTTTTTAGCAACATTTTGAGGTTTGCAAAGGATTCTGGGTAACAGAACCTGGTCAGAGCCCCCACAAGTCACCCCATCATGGATTCCCCTTAGGTCTCTAGTTTTAAAAAATGCACAGGTTTGGTAGGTTTCCTTAGGCGCCGGCTGAGCTAGAGGCCAAAATGACAGGTAGGTACTTTGCAAAAAACAGCTCTGTTTTCTGTGAAAAAATGGGATGTGTTCACATTGTGTTTTGGGGCATATCCTGTCGCGGGCGCTAGGCCTACCCACACAAGTGAGGTACCATTTTTTATCGGGAGACTTGGGGGAACGCTGGGGAGGAACAAAATTTGTGCCTCCTCTCAGATTCCAGAACTTTCTGTCACCGAAAAATGAGGAAAATGTGTTTTTTTAGCCAAATGTTGAGGTTTGCAAAGGATTCTGGGTAACAGAACCTGGTCAGAGCCCCACAAGTCACCCCATCTTGGATTCCCCTAGGTCTCTAGTTTCCAAAAATGCACAGGTTTGGTAGGGTTCCCTAGGTGCCGGCTGAGCTAGATGCCAAAATCTACAGGTAGGCACTTTGCAAAAAACACCTCTGTTTTCTTTCAAAAAATGGTATGTGTTCACATTGTGCATTGGGGCATATCCTGTCGCGGGCGCTAGGCCTACCCACACAAGAGAGGTATCATTTTTATCGGGAGACTTGGGGAAAACACTGGGTGGAACAAAATTTGTGCCCCCTAGGTGCCGGCTGAGCTAGAGGCCAAAATCTACAGGTAGGCACTTTGCAAAAAACAGCTCTGTTTTCTGTGAAAAAATGGGATGAGTTCACGTTGTGTTTTGGGGCCTATCCTGTCGCGGGCGCTAGGGCCTACCCACACAAGTGAGGTACCATTTTTTATTGGGAGGCTTTGGGGAACGCTGGGTGGAAGGAAATTTGTCCCTCCTCTCAGATTCCAGAACTTTCTGTCACCGAAATGTGAGGAACATGTGTTTTTTTAGCCAAATTTGAGGTTTGCAAAGGGATTCTGGGTAACAGAACCTGATCAGAGCCCCACAAGTCACCCCATCTTGGATTTCCCCGAGGTCTCTAGTATTAAAAAATGCACAGGTTTGGTAGGTTTCCCTAGGTGCCGGCTGAGCTAGAGGCCAAAATCTACAGGTAGGCACTTTGCAATGAACAGCTCTGTTTTCTGTGAAAAAATGGGATGTTTTCAAGTTGTGTTTTGGGGCATATCCTGTCGCGGGCGCTAGGCCTACCCACACAAGTGAGGTAGCATTTTTATCAGGAGACTTGGGGGAACGCTGGGGTGGAAGGAAATTTGAGCCTCCTCTCAGATTCCAGAACGTTCTGTCACCTAATTGTGAGGAAAATGTGTTTTGATAGCCAAATGTTGAAGTTTGCAAAAGGATTCTGGGTACAGAACCTGGTCAGAGCCCCACCAAGTCACCCCATCTTGGATTACCCTAGGTCTCTAGTTTTAAAAAATGCACAGGTTTGGTAGGTTTCCCTAGGTGCCAGCTGAGCTAGAGGCCAAAATGACAGGTAGGCACTTTGCAAAAAACAGCTCTGTTTTCTGTGAAAAAATGGGATGTGTTCACGTTGCGTTTTGGGCATATCCTGTTGCGGGCGCTAGGCCTACCCACACAAGTGAGGTACCATTTTTATCGGGAGACTTGGGGAACGCTGGGTGGAAGGAAATTTGTGCCTCCTCTCAGATTCCAGAACTTTCTGTCACCGAAATATGAGGAAAATGTGTTTTTTTAGCCAAATGTTGAGGTTTGCAAAGGTTTCTGGGTAACAGAACCTGGTCAGAGCCCCACAAGGTCACCCTATCTTGGATTCCCCTAGGTCTCTAGTTTTCAAAAATGCACAGCTTTAGTAGGTTTCCCTAGGTGCCGGCTGAGCTAGAGGCCAAAATCTACAGGTAGGCACTTTGCAAAAAACACCTCTGTTTTCTTTCAAAAAATGGTATGTTTCCACATTGTGCTTTGGGGCATTTCCTGTCACGGGCGCTAGGCCTACCCACACAAGTGAGGTATCATTTTTATCGGGAGACTTGGGGAAACACTGGGTGGAACGAAATTTGTGCCTCCTCTCAGATTTGAGAACTTTCTGGCACCGAAATGTGAGGAAAATGTGTTTTTTTTAGCCACATTTTGAGGTTAGCAAAGGATTCTGGGTAACAGAACCTGGTCAGAGCCCCACAAGTCACCCCATCTTGGATTCCCATGGTCTCTAGTTTTAAAAAATGCACAGGTTTGGTAGGTTTCCCTAGGTGCCCGGCTGAGTTAGAGGCCAAAATCTACAGGTAGGCACTTTGCAAAAATCAGCTCTGTTTTCTGTGAAAAAATGGATGTGTTCACATTGTGTTTTGGGGCATAGCTGTCGCGGGCACTAGGACTACCCACACAAGTGAGTATCATTTTTATCGGGAGACTTGGGAAACCGCTGGGTGGAACGAAATTTGTGCCTCCTCTCAGATTTCAGAACTTTCTGTCACCAAAATGCGTGGAAAATGTTGTTTTTTTAGCCAAATTTTGAGGTTTTGCAATGGATTCTGGGGTAACAGAACCTGGTCAGAGCCCCACAAGTCACCCCATCATGGATTCCCCATGGTCTCTAGTTTTCAAAAATGCACAGGTTTGGTAGGTTTCCTTAGGTGCAGGCTGAGCTAGAGGCCAAAATCTACAGGTAGGCACTTTGCGAAAAACAGTTCTGTTTTCTGTGAAAAAATGGGATGTGTTCACGTTGTGTTTTGGGGCATATCCTGTCGCGGGCGCTAGGGCCTACCCACACAAGTGAGGTACCATTTTTATCGGGAGACTTGGGGGAATGCTGGTTGGAAGGAAATTTGTCTCTCCTCTCAGATTCCAGAACTTTCTGTCACCGAAATGTTAGGAAAATGTGTTTTTTTTAGCCAAATTTTGAGGTTTGCAAAGGATTCTGGGTAACAGAACTGTTCAGAGCCCCACAAGTCAACCCATCTTGGATTCCCCTATGTCTCTAGTTTTCAAAGATGCACAGGTTTGGTAGGTTTCCCTGGGTGCCGGCTGAGCTAGAGGCCAAAATCTACAGGTAGGCACTTTGCAAAAAACAGCTCCGTTTTCTGTGAAAAAATGGGATGTGTTCACGTTGTGTTTTGGGGCATATCCTGTCGCGGGGCGCTAGGCCTACCCACACAAGTGAAGTACCATTTTTTATCGGGAGACTTGGGGGAACGCTGGGTGGAAGGATATTTGTCCCTCCTCTCAGATTCCAGAACTTTCTGTCACCGAAATGTGAGGAACATGTGTTTTTTTTAGCCACAATTTGAGGTTTGCAAAGGATTCTGGGTAACAGAACCTGGTCAGAGCCCCACAAGTCACACCATCTTGGATTCCCCTAGGTCTCTAGTTTTCAAAATGCACAGGTTTGGTAGGTTTCCCTAAGTGCCGGCTGAGCTAGAGGCCAAAATCTACAGGTAGACACTTTGCAAAAATCAGCTCTGTTTTCTGTGAAAAAATGGGATGTGTTCACGTTGTGTTTTGGGGCATAGCCTGTCGCGGGCGCTAGGCCTACCCACACAAGTGAGGTACCATTTTTATCGGGAGACTTGGGAAACGCTGGGTGGAACGAAATTTGTGCCTCCTCTCAGTTTTCAGAACTTTCTGTGCACCGAAATGCGAGGAAAATTTGTTTTTTTAGCCAAATTTTGAGGTTTGCAATGGATTCTGGGTAACAGAACCTGGTCAGAGCCCCACAAGTCACCCCATCATGGATTCCCCATGGTCCTCTAGTTTTAAAAAATGCACAGGTTTGGTAGGTTTCCTTAGGTGCAGGCTGAGCTAGAGGCCAAAATCTACAGGTAGGCACTTTGCGAAAAACAGTTCTGTTTTCTGTGAAAAAATGGGATGTTGTTCACGTTGTGTTTTGGGGCATATCCTGTCGCGGGCGCTAGGGCCTACCCACACAAGTGAGGTACCATTTTTATCGGGAGACTTGGGGGAATGCTGGGTGGAAGGAAATTTGTCCCTCCTCTCAGATTCCAGAACTTTCTGTCACCGAAATGTTAGGAAAATGTGTTTTTTTAGCCAAATTTTGAGGTTTGCAAAGGATTCTGGGTAACAGAACCTGTTCAGAGCCCCACAAGTCAACCCATCTTGGATTCCCTAGGTCTCTAGTTTTCAAAGATGCACAGGTTTGGTAGGTTTCCCTAGGTGCCGGCTGAGCTAGAGGCCAAAATCTACAGGTAGGCACTTTGCAAAAAACAGCTCTGTTTTCTGTGAAAAAATGGGATGTGTTCACTTTGTGTTTTGGGGCATATCCTGTCGGCGGGCGCTAGGCCTACCCACACAAGTGAAGTACCATTTTTATCGGGAGACTTGGGGGGAACGCTGGGGTGAAAGGAAATTTGTGCCTCCTCTCAGATTCCAGAACTTTCTGTCACCTAATTGTGAGGAAAATGTGTTTTTTTAGCCAAATGTTGAGGTTTGCAAAGGATTCTGGGTAACAGAACCTGGTCAGAGCCCCACAAGTCACCCCATCTTGGATTCCCCTAGGTCTCTAGTTTTCAAAAATGCACAGGTTTGGTAGGTTTCCCTAGGTGCCGGCTGAGCTAGAGGCCAAAATCTACAGGTAGGCACTTTGCAAAAAACACCTCTGTTTTCTTCAAAAAATGGTATGTTTTCACATTGTGCTTTGGGGCATATCCTGTCGCGGGCGCTAGGCCTACCCACACAAGTGAGGTATCATTTTTATCGGGAGACTTGGGAAACACTGGGTGGAACAAAATTTGTGCCTCCCTAGTGCCGGCTGAGCTAGAGGCCAAAATCTACAGGTAGGCACTTTGCAAGAAACAGCTCTGTTTTCTGTAAAAAAATGGGATGTGTCCAGGTTGTGTTTTGGGGCGTATCCTGTCGCGGGCGCTAGGCCGACCCACACAAGTGAGGTTTCATTTTTATCGGGAGACTTGAGGAAATTTGTCCCTCCTCTCAGATTCCAGAACTTTCTGTCACCGAAATGTTAGGAAAATGTGTTTTTTTAGCCAAATTTTGAGGTTTGCAAAGGATTCTTGGTAACAGAAACCTGTTCAGAGCCCCACAAGTCAACCCATCTTGGATTCCCCTAGGTCTCTAGTTTTCAAAGATGCACAGGTTTGGTAGGTTTTCCCTAGGTGCCGGCTGATCTAGAGGCAAAATCTACAGGTAGGTCACTTTGCAGAAAACAGCTCTGTTTTCTGTCAAAAAATGGGATGTGTCCAGGTTGTGTTTTGGGACGTATGCTGTCGCGGGCGCTAGGCCGACCCACACAAGTGAGGTTTCATTTTTATCGGGAGACTTGGGGAAACGCTGGGTGGAAACGAAATTTTGTGCCTCCTCTCAGATTTCAGAACTTTCTGGCACCAAAATGTGTTTTTTTGTGTCCCCCTCAGCGAGAATTCTGGTCAACGGCAGTTATCACAAGAATTTAGGGATTTGGCGGGGTACGCGACAGGGATGTCCATTGTCTCCCTTGCTTTTTAATTTATATATTGAGCCTCTGGCAATTTCTCTTCGGTTAAGTAAGAAAATTATTCCATTTCAAAGTGGGGACTGGGAAAAAAAAGTAGCATTATATGCGGATGATCTTATGCTATACACCAAGGATGTTAGTTCTACCCTACTTGCGTTCAATACTTTGATGGAGCAATTTGGTAAATTTTCCGGTTACAGCGTAAACACAGAAAAGACAGAAATAATGTGTTGGAACTTGACTTATGCTTCTCCTTTAGTCAAACAAGAGATCAGATATTTGGGTATTCGATTAACAAATGACCTAAATGAGGTACCTAAACTAAATGTTAACATAACATACAGAGAAACCAAAAAATTGCTAAAGGCGTGGGCCGCTCTCCCTCTTTCCATAATTGGAAGATCCAACATTTTGAAGATGTGCATTCTCCCAAAATTTACCTTTTTATTTAACACTATTCCATTAGAGTTTAAGAACAGCTGGTTTAAAAAACTACAGGGGGATTTATCCTCGTTTGTATGGGCCTCCAAAGGAGTAAGGATCTCGTGGAAAAAGATGAGTAGAAAAAAAGAGTGGGGGGGCATTGCGTCTCCAGATTTCTTCAAGTATTATCTGGCATTTCAATTAAAAAACATCAGAAACCTATTGAATAAGAAGTCAGAATATGATCCGGCTTGGAAAGCCTTAACGGCACACCTCGAGGAAAGAGCAGATCATTTTCTATATAAATTCGGCCATCCTAAGTACTTCAAGAAGGTACGCTTGAAGACACTCAGGCATGCATGCAACATTTGGATGTACTTTCGGAAAGCGCTAGAGATACCCTATTTTTGCAGCTCTGCCCCCATTTGGGATTCACCTGGTACTCCTGAATGCCTTACTGATAAATTATCAATTCCTTTGAGAGTGAGTGGGATTGTAAGATGGGGCCAGATAATGGAAGGACCAGAACTGTTAAGCTGGTCGACACTTTATGAAGGGACTGGAGGGACAGTCTCCAAATTCAAGTATCTTCAGATAGCTAGTTGGGTTAAATCGCAACAAACAGGAGAAATAGGAAGGAATATATGGGAAGGAAAATTAAACCAGAAAATCATTAATAAAGAAGTCGCTATGTGGTACCATGCTCTGTTGGAAGCAACAAGGGATGGGATATCCCTTCCCTTGTTGAAGCGGGGGGGGATTTTTCCAACTCTAGATGTGAAATCTTTATGGTATAGGTCCTGCTCAGAATTGTGGTTCACGACCAGCCCGGCAGAGTTGAAGAAAAACCACTTGTTCACACTTCATAGGGTTTACTGGACGCCGGCTAGATTAACAGCTATTGGGAAAACTCAGAAAAACTGTCCGAGGTGTGGTGACGATAAGGCAAAAGATATACACATGTTTTGGCAATGATCAAAGTTGTGGGAATATTGGGAGGAGATAGGAAACACTCTAAAGATAATATTTAATGTGAAAGTAAAATTGGATCTCTCTATGGTGGTGTTTGGGGGTCAGCGAACAGGGTATGAATTATCAAAAACTGTCAACACATCAGGAGCATTTGTTGTTTGTATTAATACTCTTGGCTAGGCGAGAAATTTGTCGTAAATGGGTTGACCCCTTTCCCCCCCGCTCTAAGGATTGGCAAATATCTGTAAATCGAATGTGTATAATGGAACAACGAGGTCCCCTTTCTAGAAGGGATAACTTCTGGATGAATTGTGAAAATGTCTACCAATAGTTCATTACTTCCCTTTTTCTCTTTTCTTTCCCGTTTTTTTTTTTTTTTTGTATATTACTGTTTTGCTGTCTGGTCTCCGCCTTGTGCAAACTTAGTCCAATGATTAGTACTCCCCTTACCCAATATTGGGTGATGCTTTGGTTTAAGACTAGGTTTCATGGAAAATAGTATATCCTGGTTGATGGCATACGCATTGGGAGAATAATAATACGTAGACCAAACGGGATGTCCTAAGGGTTACGTTTCCCTCGTTCGGAACTATTCTTCTCTCCTCCAAAGCAAGGGTGATAATTATGAGGACAAAAAAAAAAAAAAAAAATGGGATGTGTTCACGTTGTGTTTTGGGGCATATCCTGTCGCGGGCGCTAGGCCTACCCACACAAGTGAGGTACCATTTTTATCGGGAGACTTGGGGGAACGGTGGGAGGAAGGAAATTTGTGCCTCCTCTCAGATTCCAGAACTTTCTGTCACCGAAATGTAAGGAAAATGTGTTTTTTTAGCCAAATGTTGAGGTTTGCAAAGGATTCTGGGAACAGAACCCGGTCAGAGCCCCACAAGTCACCCCATCTTGGATTCCCCTAGGTCTCTAGTTTTAAAAAATGCACAGGTTTGGTAGGTTTCCTTAGGCGCCGGCTGAGCTAGAGGCCAAAATGACAGGTAGGCACTTTGCAAAAAACAGCTCTGTTTTCTGTGAAAAAATGGGATGTGTTCACATTGTGTTTTGGGGCATATCCTGTCGCGGGCGCTAGGCCTACCCACACAAGTGAGGTACCATTTTTATCGGGAGACTTGGGGGAACGCTGGGTGGAACAAAATTTGTGCCTCCTCTCAGATTCCAGAACTTTCTGTCACCGAAATATGAGGAAAATGTGTTTTTTTAGCCAAATGTTGAGGTTTGCAAAGGATTCTGGGTAACAGAACCTGGTCAGAGCCCCACAAGTCACCCCATCTTGGATTCCCCTAGGTCTCTAGTTTTCAAAAATGCACAGGTTTGGTAGGGTTCCCTAGGTGCCGGCTGAGCTAGAGGCCAAAATCTACAGGTAGGCACTTTGCAAAAAACACCTCTGTTTTCTTTCAAAAAATGGTATGTGTTCACATTGTGCTTTGGGGCATATCCTGTCGCGGGCGCTAGGCCTACCCACACAAGTGAGGTATCATTTTTATCGGGAGACTTGGGGAAACACTGGGTGGAACAAAAAATGTGCCTCCCTAGGTGCCGGCTGAGCTAGAGGCCAAAATCTACAGGTAGGCACTTTGCAAAAAACAGCTCTGTTTTCTGTGAAAAAATGAGATGTGTTCCCGTTGTGTTTTGGGGCATATCCTGTCGCGGGCGCTAGGCCTACCCACACAAGTGAGGTACCATTTTTATCGGGAGACTTGGGGGGAACGCTGGGTGGAAGGAAATTTGTCCCTCCTCTCAGATTCCAGAACTTTCTGTCACCGAAATGTGAGGAACATGTGTTTTTTTAGCCACATTTTGAGGTTTGCAAAGGATTCTGGGTAACAGAACCTGGTCAGAGCCCCACAAGTTACCCCATCTTCGATTTCCCCTAGGTCTCTAGTTTTAAAAAATGCACAGGTTTGGTAGGTTTCCTTAGGCGCCGGCTGAGCTAGAGGCCAAAATGACAGGTAGGCACTTTGCAAAAAACAGCTCTGTTTTCTGTGAAAAAATGGGATGTGTTCACGTTGTGTTTTGGGGCATATCCTGTCGCGGGCACTAGGCCTACCCACACAAGTGAGGTACCATTTTTATCGGGAGACTTGGTGGGAACGCTGGGTGGAAGGAAATTTGTGCCTCCTCTCAGATTCCAGAACTTTCTGTCACCTAATTGTGAGGAAAATGTGTTTTTTTAGCCAAATGTTGAGGTTTGCAAAGGATTCTGGGTAACAGAACCTGGTCAGAGCCCCACAAGTCACCCCATCTTGGATTCCCTTAGGTCTCCTAGTTTTGAAAAATGCACAGGTTTGGTAGGTTTCCCTAAGTGCCGGCTGAGCTAGAGGCCAACATCTACAGGATGCACTTTGCAAAAAACACCTATGTTTTTCTTTCAAAAAATGGGGATGTGTCCAGGTTGTGTTTTGGGGCGTATCCTGTCGCGGGTGCTAGGCCTACCCACACAAGTGAGGTATCATTTTTATCGGGAGACTTGGGGGAAACCTTGGGTGGAACGAAATTTGTGCCTCCTCTCAGATTTCAGAACTTTCTGGCACCGAAATGTGAGGAAAATGTGTTTTTTTAGCCACATTTTGAGGTTAGCAAAGGATTCTGGGTAACAGAACCTGGTCAGAGCCCCACAAGTCACCCCATCTTGGATTCCACTAGGTCTCTAGTTTTAAAAAATGAACAGGTTTGGTAGGTTTCCCTGGTTCCAGCTGAGCTAGAGGCCAAAGTCGACAGGTAGGCCAACTTTGCAAAAAACAGCTCTGTTTTCTGTGAAAAAATGGGATGTGTTCACGTTGTGTTTTGGGGGCATACCCTGTCGCGGGCGCTAGGCTACCCACACAAGTGAGGTATCATTTTTATCGGGAGACTTGGG